>NW_026861965.1:0-192885 GCF_026571515.1 Ruditapes philippinarum | reverse complement strand
TAAGGCAGATAGGAAAGTGTTTGTATAGGCAAAATTTATAATAGGTCATGATACATGCTGTCTGTGTAAAGAGAACAGGTTTTTGTTATAAATGTCTTTATTGTAAGCTAAAATTTCAAAAGATCAAGTTAATCTCTTTTTAAATAACATTTAATTTGTATATCTTTTTAAGTATTACAGAGTTTCATTTCATTACTTGTGTAAATTGAGGTTTCCAAAATTTGTTCATTAAAAAAAAATATAATATGAATGCTGAGTTGTGTAGTGATTATGCTCAGTGAGCATTATACCTGGGGAGATTTGTGTGTCATGCTGAGTGCATAATGTTCCTATAGTGAGAATTGATCATTCTGAGTGAATAATGCCACTAGAGTGAGTCGATCATGTTGAGTAAATAATGTCCCTGGAGTGAGTAGTGATCATTCTGGTTGAATAATGTCCACTGATTATTGTGAATAATGTCTGTGAAGTGAGTTATGGTCATTCTGAGTGAATAATGTTCCTGGAGTGAGTAGTGATCATGCTGAGTGAATAATGATCCTGGAGTGAGTAGTGATCATGCTGAGTGAATAATGTTCCTTGAGTGAGTAGTGATCATGTTTAGTGAATAATGTCCCTGGAGCGAGTAATCTTCATGCTATGTGAATAATGTCCTTGGATTTAGTAGTGATTATGCTCAGCGAATAATGTCCCTTGAGTGAGTGGGTATCATGTGAAGTGAATGTCCATGGAGTGAAAAGTGATCATTCTGGAATAAGTAGTAATCTTGCTGAGTGAGTATTATACCTGGAAAGGTTAGTGAATAATGTTCCTAGAGTGAGAAGTGGTCATGCTCATAGAATTATATTTTGGAAGTGAGGAATGGTCATGCTGAGTGAATATTAAAAGGCATCAAATACATTGTATGAGGGTCTAACTTTGGTAACTGAAGTTAATAAAGTATTTGCAATTTTTTTTAAATCTTATGTCCACATTATGTAATCTTAAAGTATTGTACATTGCTAATAGACAGCTTTATTACCATCACATGATAAAGATTTTAATTAAGTTTTGCCACAAGGTCATACATAATCCTTCTGTACAAGAACACTTCTGTTGAGTGGCTCCAGGTATCAAATGGTGAAAAGGATATTGTTAATGTTCTATATAAGGATAAAAGATGAACACACTGAATTAAATGTCAAATTTCTCTCAATACATAGACGGTATACCTGAAATTATAGTGTGAATGCAAGGAAGTGAGGAAACTTGTATTATATTTATATGCTTCAGTTTGATTTAAGCTCTGTTGAATTATATACCTTCATAAATGCATGCATGCTGTTTATTTTACAAAACTTTAACTCATAAATTTTAATCATACACTCTTCAACAGTACATTAGCATGGAAAAAATGTACTTTTAACTACCATAAAATTTTCTCTTCCTTGAATAGATAGATCAACACTTTCAAGATCAAAATGTGTAAGATGTAAGCTTTATTAGCACACCTACAAATTCAATAAATGTTAATGTTTTATGAAAATTAAGAGCTGAGTGTTCTTATAAAATTACATCTTAATAAAAATTCATAGAGAAATACTTATTTTATATCAAAATATGTCAGCATTTATTACATAGAAAAGTTTAATCATTGTCACCAAGTATAAGGGGTATGACTTTAGTTTGAAATTCATCTTAACTTCTTTACCTTCACCTTTTTAGGTTAATCTAACTTGGATCAGGAATGGTAATATTGATTAATATAATTTAATACAGGTATAATATTTTATCTTTACACTGATAATATTGCCACATAATAAAGGTAATGTTGTCACACCGAAAGCCTGTTGTTATTGCATTATTTATGGTTTATTCTCAAGACTTATAGACGTATTACGTAATAATGCTTTATTCTTTACATAAATAATGGGGATTATTTGTAAATTGTCATATAAGGTAAACTAGAAAGGAAGTTATAGATAATTGTGTTATTGTTTAACTATTTAGATAAAGATCACAAGTATACAAAACATGTTATTGTGGTTGGATATTATATACAACAGTAATGTATTTGAAACTTATAGCTCCCAGACATGTACATATAAACACACATGTTGATTGACTGCCATCCTTAAGTTTTATCTATAGGCAATCATATCTTTATGAAATCACAACTGACTCAGTTGATGTAATCTTTTTCCTGTTCTTTAATTTTTACAAAATATAAAGATTTCATAACGGTTCATTTATCTAGAATTGTTTGGTATATTTAGAATTGTTTGGTATAATTTACGCTAGAAGTAAACTACCCATTTATTATATCCGTGACTATCAACCATTAACTGTGAAGTTGACTAAAAAATGAAAGTCAATCTGCAATAAAACTCCTATTTTGTAACATAAAGACATAATCATTCTAGATCATCTTTAAAAGATCATGTTTGTAAATAAAAAATGTGGTAAGGTAATTATTCAAATATCACATTTAAGTTTGATTTTGAAGTAAGTCTGGTGAGACGGTGCATGGATGTGCAGGCAGACTTGTCTCCAGGCATTATCCTGTAATATACAGTCAATTATACCCAAACATTTATTGATTAAATTTAATTCCTGAGTGTAATTTGACCATGCAAATCAAGTATTGAAGTGGTAATATCTTGTCTGTAGCCTAGAGTCATGTTACCTTATATGTTAAGGTGTGATTAGAAAAGCTGACAGATTGGCCGTCTTACTCACTAGCAGGTACAATGTTTGATAGGATAGTAAGTTTTAACAGATCCGCCAATGTCAGAAGTCTTGCTGAAATTAAACATCTATTGTCTTAAGCTAGCCTTCATTTAAGTATGATATTATAAAACTGAAATTTAACTTTATAAATTTCATTCAGATGATCAGTAGGTTTGTCCTTGTGTCCTTTCCAGTAAAATATTTTATTTTTTAAGAACTGTGTGCTTTTGTACTTCTTTATATGAACAACAACAGTTGCCTTATTGCAATTCCAAAATCTCATTTTCAGAACTGAGTAGTTTAGAACAAAAATGTTTGATTGAGTACTTAAGAGTATCCATACAATCCCTTCAGAAGAGCTAATAATATTCTGACTTCAAGGTTCCTGGAACTCTGAAGATAAATATACCTGACAATATAGATGTAATTTAATGTATCACATTGATAAGCTGGTATAATTAGACATTACACCTTTTAAAATATTCACAGTAGTACTCACAGTTATCTAAATTTAATATATCAATGAATAAGAAACAGTTTGCTTGAGCTTTTGCTCACCATGAATTGTTGAATGAATCCCAGGCAGTGCCTGTCTTAATACCAATACCCATTACATTAAATAACCCTGAAGCTCTTGCTGTGAGGTCTTACTCTTGGTTTCTACTTTACATTCTCATACAGTGCTCACCATGAATTGTTGAATGAATCCCAGGCAGTGCCTGTCTTAATAACAATACCCATTACATTTAATAACCCTGAATCTCTTGCTGTGAGGTCTTACTCTTGGTTTCTACTTTACATTATCATACAGTGCTCACCATAATTGTTGAATGAATCCCAGGCAGTGCCTGTCTTAATAACAATACCCATTACATTAACCCATTACTTCATGAGCATTTTGTGAAAAATGGCTGTTTTCATTGAAAAGTCTCCCGTTACAAGTTCAAATTGCTATAATACTATAAAAACTGCTTCAACACTAATCAAACTTGGCACAAATATTGACTGGACCATTGCCCTTGCAACAACATGCTCAGACATAAATTTTCTGTTACCATGGCAACGAGGGGACATCTCAAAATTGCCAAAAATCACTATTTTGCGTTGATTTTATCCATCATAATTGATTTCAAAGTGCTGCATCTTCTCAATGGATTGAGATAGAGTCAAATGCTTTTCAGCGTTGAATACACGTTACCTTATGATCAATCTGGGGTCATTTATAGCCTCTCACAAGACCAAAATTTTCTTGGCGATGAGGGGGACTCCGCCCCCCACCAAACCCCCCAAACAGAAGGGGGCACATCCCCCTTCTGGCAACCCCCTGATGTATCTTTTGGTAGGGGGGCCGCGCCAAAAAAGTGGTCACTTTTTTTAACAACATTTCTCAAACAAAAACAAGTGTTAGGGGCCTAAATAAGGCATTTTTTCACCATTTGAGACAACAAAAAAGGGGGGGGTGAAAAAGGCGTTAAAAGGCGTGTATATGAAGTAATGGGTTAAATAACCCTGAAGCTCTTGCTGTGAGGTCTTACTCTTGGTTTCTACTTTACATTCTCATACAGTGCTCACCATAATTGTTGAATGAATCCCAGGCAATGCCTGTCTTAATAACATTACTCATTACATTAAATAACCCTGAATCTCTTGCTGTGAGGTCTTACTCTTGGTTTCTACTTTACATTCTTATACAGTGTCTTAAGGATATGGAAACCCCAGTAGTAAAGTGCTGACCTTTAAAACTTCTTTCTCTCTCTGCCATCAAAGGAGTCTAGATGTATTGGAATATTGACTGTACAAGTATAATATCTACGTTATATGTTTTTCCCTCTCTCTCGTATTCTCTCTCGTATTCTGTCTCCGCGCTTCCGATGGCAGATCCAGATGAGTGAATCCAGGAATTATGAGGAAATCAATACTGTGGCAAATATTGGAATCATAGTATTGAATGAGGCTAGGGAAAATATAGCACACATAATCTGAGAAAGCATTATATAGCAGGAATGTCGATACGGCAATATTGACCTAATACAAAGCAGAATGGATCAATGTTTTATATTGTTATTATGTAGATTTAGCACACGTAGTAATGAGATTTGTTTATACCTGTAATGACTCAATAATTCACAAATGTTCTCAAATGTATTAACTAAAGAAACCCAGGATTTCTGCAATAGAGAAATTACATTTGAAAGTTAGAATAATAAGTGTCTAAAACTTTAGCTGTTAGAAATTTGTCAACCTTACTGCATGTATTTGTGAAATGATCTTTGAATGCTTTGAATTTAGCCTCTCCATCATTGTTTTAGAAAACATTTACTTCAAGATCAAGATCAAGCAGTCAACATGCACTAAAGTCTGGTTAGACAGTTTGCCTGGCATTATGTAGTCTGCATGTTCGCCTGACTTTATATTAAAATATAGACAACATGATAGCCTTGCATGAGTCTTTAATTATTATAGCTACTATCTCTGACAAGTAAGAAGAAGCACAAATTGAATCAAGTAAAAGGGAAACCTTAAAAAGACATTGGCAGAAAGCCTGAATTCACTGTTAGGAAATTATTGTTCTTCCCTCTTTGGACTGATGGGGGTAATCTTGCAAGTACATCATTTCAGTCTGATTATGTGTAATGCTGTCTAATGGGTAATTGTTTGAACTTTTATCTTGAACTCCATGAAATTGACATTGGACAGTTCACAATCAGTAAGGTTAGAGTTAATTGGAGAAGAAAATACATGGTGGCACCTTATCTGTCTAGCTGTTAAAGACAGTTGTTAAGTACTGTTTGTAGCAGACACCAATTCTTATTTATTGCAATTGTCTGCAGTACACTATCTTCAGCTCTTGCTGAGACTCACAAGTCCCAGACAGATTATAGATTTGTGTATGTAGGTAATTAAATCAGTAAGTTTCCTGCAGTGATTGGATTGAAAAAATTGCCAGAATCAAGTTATGCAAATTTAGACTTCAAGAAAGTAAGACTTGCCTTTAGAAAGAGATAGCACCGCAAATTACAAAGTTAAAGTAAACTGAGATTTCTATGTGACTAGCAAACAATTGTTTTGTCAGACAGCTCCTGCATGGAAATAAGTGGTATTCACCAATATTGAACTTGGGCTTGCACTGAGTAAAGGTGAACACTGTATAATTTCTTAGCTGATTTTATTTCATTTTGATTGAGGTGTTTAAATTGTTGAGATAAACTCTCAACAAAAATGGAAAGCATCCTAACACCTTGTTAGTTCTTTATTAACCAATTTCTTATTGCCATGGAGCATTATTATATTTTTCCATATGGACTTTCAATCTATGTTCATTATTGAATGGTATCTAATTTATTTTAATCATAAAAATTCAGTCTCTCCATGTCTTTCCATAATACCCTTGATGTTAACATTTCCAGTTAAGTACAGTAAAAGCAAAATCTTGAAAGAACATCCAAAACAGCAAAAATGCAAATGTTGTAGGCTCGGTTTGATTGAGCCTGTTCATGAAAGGTTGTGGTAATTTCAAAATGTAGCTACATTGTAGCTGTTAACGCGAGCTGATTTGGAGTGAACAAGAGCAGACATCCATTGACTCCATGCTATATTAGGTGAAAAATAATCAAACTCAGCTTGGCGCTTATGCATAATTATGCAGTAATACATGCTACAAACATTTACTGATCAATTGAAAACTACTATTAGTCATTTCACCATAGTGTATAGTGCATGGCTTTGAATTGATCAATGACAATTAAACCCTGCATGAAGGAATTCACAACAGAACAGATATTATTACACTTCAAGGTTAAAAAAAATTGCACCCAAAACCATGCGCAGTGAAAGAAATACTTATGATGATGTAGGTAGTTTAAAAATAGATTTGCTGCTAAATTCTATCCTAGATGAAGACATATGAGCCGCGTCACGACAAAACCAACATAGTGCGTTTGCAACTAGCATGGATCCAGACAAGCCTGCGCATCCACGCAGTCTGATCAGGATCCATGCTGTTCGCTATCAGTTTCTCTACTTGTAATAGAGTTGGTAAGCGAACAGCATGGATCCTGATCAGACTGCGCGGAAGCACAGGCTGGTCTGGATCCATGCTGGTCGCAAACGCACTATGTTGGTTTTGTCGTGACGCGGCTCATATATTTTACAGCTGCACCTCCAGCTTTCTACTTAAATATTACAAGATTTAAAGGAAACTGGTTGATTCAACTGAATTTACCCATGTGACCAGTGCAGACCAAAATGTGCAATCCAATCATGGTCTGTACTGTTTGCTATTCAGTCAGTACTTACCATAAGTTGAAATTTTTCCATAAAAAATGGGTTTTGCCAGAATAAAATGATAAAGAAGTCCATTATAGTGTGGTTAAAGGGTTAAATATAGTCAGGTTTATCAGGTTCCTGAGAGTAATGTTTTTTCTTTTGTCCTGCTTTATTACAAGAATGGTAAGTTTGTCTTATGTCTAGACATATTTGCCAAAAAATGAGTAGTCATATGTCCATTTATAATTGTTGCTGAGCTATAAGTTTCCTGCTTCAAACATAAATCAATGCTCCCATGGTACATCCTGTCTTACTTATATTTCTCAGACACACAAAAAAGTATATAATTTTGCTGCTTATAGGGTCTCCCAACATGAAATATTACTCTCTGAGCATGTAAATTAAGGTGATGTACAAGTAAACGTGATGGAGCCTTCCAGCCAAGTATTAAAATATAATTAAAATATTTGGTTGCAAAGTTATAAAACTGACACATTGCAACATAAGAAAATATTCTTAAAACTTCAAGACTCAAGGATTGTCATTTGTAATGAGTGTTAGATAATTTTGTTAGTTAAGTAACTAAACGTCTGAAAATTCAATGATTATTGTATATATTGTGGAAGTAAATTTTCTTTTGAGAATGCTTATTGATTTAAAATGACATACTAGTATTGGTTCATCATAATTGGTAATGAAAGTCTGAACATTCCTCTAGAAATAGAATAAGTTATACAAGTTTGGCAATAAGCCTGGTAATAAATCTCACAGGCCAGTTATATGTAATATTAATAAAAAATGTTTTCATGTTTTCTATATTTTATTTTAATTCTCTGAAATTATTCATGAAGAGTTTACAGTCACTTATTTTTTTTTTTTTCTTTAAGTAAGATTCGTAATTTATCGTAAACATACTAATTCATGAGCAGTTCATGAGCGCTGTTTCATGATTTATACGCATAGTGAAATGAGTTGGTGAAGAGTTATATTATGAGGTGTTTGTTAATTTCCTGGAGAATTCATGATATCACAATCTTTTCTTTCACTCTGAACCTTGCACCTTGAACACTTGGACAATTATTCATAATAATCTCTGAGTTTATATGGATTGAAAGTATAGTTCAATCAGAGGGTGTAATCTTTATATAATGAATAACACATGTTTTTGTTTTACATCCAACAGTATTAAAAGTCAAGTTTGATCCAAATTATCATTTAAAAAATATTTCTGACAGATTAAAATTACGTTCTTATTATCTCAAAAGACTTTCTCCTCAATAAGCATTTTTTTTAAATGCACAGACAGTCATGTATGAACAATATTAAGTGATCACAATTTCTTAAAAGCTTTTTCACCTAAGTTGTGGACATTTTGTCATACTTGAATCAACATCAGATAACATATAAATTGCCTCAAATTTACCTTCATCTTTAATTGTTGGGTCAATGAGTAAAGTTGCAGTCATGGTCCATAAAAGACTAGAAAGTTTTCAATATATATTGAACATAGTTATTATGTATCAAAAGTATTTAAAACTGAAAAATACTTGCCAGTATATTATTGCTGTAGATTCTAGTTATTTATACTGACAAAGAATGGAAGTCTCATGGTCAGGACCAAATTTATTACTTCAGTGATAGCTGTAAGAGTGGTAGAGCTTCTACCTTGTATGTATGAGGCCATAAGTGTGATTCCCAGTCATGTCATATCAAATTCAGATATAAAAATTATACTTGAACCTCTCTTACTTGTAACTTAAAATTTAAGTCGATAGTTACTGTTCTGTTCAATCTCAGGTATGGTTTAGTTAAAACATATTTGTTCCAGTTTGTAAAACTTGTGCTTGTTATTTACTATAAACACTTTTGAGTATACTTCCTGGAAATGAACCAGTGAGAGTGTGAGTTGTGATACTTATAGGGCTTGAACCCACCAATCAATGGGTTGAGGTGGAGACACCATTTCCCTCAATCTGGTATCAGTATATGAATTGAATTGGTGGTATGTTACAACAATAAATCTTAAAAGTCTTTGTCATCAAGATGGAGGAATATGCTGTGAGTATCACAGCATACTGCCATGCAAATTAAATAATTATTTGGGACTTAGGACATTCAAGGTAATTCCTAGACATACCAATCAATTAAGCAGACTTTATAATTTTAGGGTAACAATTTATAATATATTCTAGTTGTCATGAGGTTCATTGTTGATGTAATATATTTATATGACAAAGTAAGATTTTCATTAGCTATACAAATTGCTACTGTTTATTACAGGGACACAGTGTGGGGTGTGCTGACTGGTCAAGGTAGTGATAATGTTTCAAGTCTCGTGGTTCATGAGATCCGAGAGATTGAGACTTGGATATTACGTCTGCTTAGTGCTCCAGTTCCTGTACCAGGGAAGACCAAAGTCGAGGTATGCTCCCTAATTTATAAAGTTTATAATAATGATGACAAGCCACAGATTTAATTGGCAAAACTTTGGTCATGTCTGTCCCCAAGTATTATGAAGTGATTTAGATCAGTTTGTTAATTATAATGTGTGTGTGTGTTGAATTTTTTCAATCTTCCTTACTGGAGGCTGATGGTCAATTTTGGAAAAAACATTTTTGCAATTTTGGATAAATGTCATGTTTTTACAGGACAATTCTGGCAGAAAATAAAATATGTCATGCCATTGTCATATGCAAATAATACATAGCTGAACATCATCTGATTCAGCTCTTAAGTAGTCGACTTTCGCTTTTGTCCTATGTTACTATATCAGTATACATATATATATCCGACAATTGACAAATATACTGGTAAAAGTAGCTCAAAACATGCATTGCACAACACAACATATATAACTATTTACCATATTTATAACTATATACTATTCATTATTTAAATACATATATATTTATATAGAACATGAAACAGTAGCATAATAATTGCAATATCATTGTATGGAGTGTTTTCCAAGGCTGTTAATATAATTATTTATACTAATGTAAATGTTAATATAATAGAGAGACATTTCTTTAGTATCATTTTACCACTGTTGCATTCATTTGTTATGCATATAATGGCTCAAATTCCATGACAGATAGAACTGCTGACTCAGCCTTGTTATATTGTTCTATACTCTTTCCAAGGAAAATAACACAATATATTTGTATGGACAATAGCTGACAGAATTATTTATCTCTGAGATATAGCAGACACATTAAGTGATCAATCTTGCTTCAAACAAAATTGCAGGCAATACTATATTATTTGATGTTCAAATATCTCTTTGTAATTGTATGGGAAAATAGTTCTGAAAACAGATGGCTTGCATTAAAGGTGATCTGATATTCAATTTATCTGCTGATATAAATCTATATTATAAATGCTATATATAGAAAGTCAAGAGATATAATGTAAATGTTAATTCAAGTTTAATTCTTATATAATACATATATGGTCAACATTTTTATATTTGTTGGTCATTGTCTATATAACATGTTGGTTTATACAGAATTTATGTTTAGTTTGATTGTGTAGGAACCTATAAGCTTATAGCAACACTCTTGAATCTGTTCCTGGGACCAACCAGTAGTAAACAGTGAGTGTAAAGTTTCTTGCTCAAGGAAACCATTGCTCACCTGTGATGGGGGTTTAAAGTACTAGACAACCTTCCTCCGTGCTAAACTACCAAAGCATCTCCCGGGGATCGAACCCACGCCAGTTACTTCTCTGTCGTGGGTTTGATCCGGGGAGATCTTTGGTAGTTTAGCACGGAGGAAGGTAGTCTAGTACTGGTGTAACTCTCCGGGAATGATGGTTAGGAAACTACCTGCCTAAATGACTGAATTACTGTTGGGAAAAGGCGTAAAATGAAACAAACAAAGCAGGGGACCAGTGATCCTTAGATTACTTGTCTGAAGCATTAACCACTCGGCCGTTCCATCACTTATATAACCCGTTGCTTGCATATTGTCACTTCTCTGCCAGCAGATCTAGTCCAGCTAACAGTACTTTTTGCAGTCTTGCAAGGTTTTTTACAGCTTTAAAAAACTGAATATTTATTTTGTATAATTATATAAGGTACACAAGTCAAAAATCTTACTCGATCTGAGGACAGTTTTAAATTCAAAGCAGAACTGATCTTTTACTGATAAGGATTTTAATTTAGTTGCTCAGCCGCGTATTATATATATGAGCCGCGCCATGACAAAACCAACATAATGGGTTTGCGACCAGCATGGATACAGACCAGCCTGCGCTTCCGCACAGTTTGATCAGGATCCATGCTGTTCGCTATCAGTTTCTCTATTTGTTATACGATTTGTAAGCGGATGCGCAGGCTGGTCTGGATCCATGCTGGTCGCAAACCCATTATGTTGGTTTTGTCATGGCGCGGCTCATATATTCTTGGTTTTAACTTCTAGTATGATGGAATGTTTGTGTTTTAGAATAGTCTCAATAACAGAGGTATCAAATTTTAACACGTATAATGGAAAGTATCAAGTTTTAACCTGTATATATTGCCACTCAGGGATCAATTAATTAGTGTGTTAATTGGTTTATCAGTTATTGAATATTCAAGGTATGTTTACCTACTGATTTCAAACTACAGATCTTTTCTGATTAAGTTAATTAGTGTTTATTCAAATATATTGTTTTTCATATCATAATGTGATATAGATTTTGTTATAAGTTGACAAGGTTTTATCTATTATTTACATTGTAATTTCAGATTCAAGTGTTACCAAGGGATGTACAGCCTCCATTGTTGTTTGCTTTACCAGACCACACAAGATTTTCCTTGATAGATTTCCCCTTACACCTGCCATTAGAGCTTCTTGGAGTAGAAACTTGTCTCAAAGTTCTTACTGCTATAATGTTGGAGTTCAAAGTAAGTTTTTGATGAAAAATTACAATCATCACTTTTTTTTTTCGAGTGGGTAAAATACCTGTTGGGTCAGAGGATGAAGGGGTCACTAAGTTAGGCACTATTGTAATTTTAAATAATTGCCACACAATGACATTTCAGCTGCACCGATTGAGGAAGATCTGAAGGTTAACTAATGAATTCATGGCTTGGTTACTTTTTGTTTGTTTACAATATCCATTCTTTATTTTTATGTGACAGCTTGAGGGTTTATTGCATCATTGTCATACCTCTCTATATAATAAATTGTTAAGCCACAAACACAATTTTGTAAAAACATCCCACAACTGTGACTACTGTCAAATTGTTATTTTGAAGGTAGTTTACTATGCTTTTGGACGTTACTTTCAGAAAACAACATAAAGTTAGTCTTACATATGAAATGATTTATTTGTTCTTACGAGGAAACCATGATACATATATTATGTCAATCACATCTGTTGTATTTTATGTTGTATAAAGGCAATCAATTACATATGCTTGATTTTCATGATGTTGGGACACTCTTGGTGCAACTTCTATTGTTATATTAGGTAAACAGAAAAGCTGAATTTCCATGTTATACATGTTTAATGATTGTAAACATGTGTGAAATTACTACCACACTCTGGTTATGTTTTTGTGGGCAAGTTGGTATGTCCAAAACTACTGAAGGGAATGTGTTGAAACGTCAAACACTTGTTGTCTGTGATAATTTTACATGATGGACACAGGTCCAATAACTAAGAGTTACCTTTTTACAGAGTTATGCCCCCTTTTCTTATCGTCAAGTACTGAAATCAGATTACGTGTTGCCTTAAAGAAATTTTGTTTAATTTATTATTTCTTATTGAAAATAGAATTTTGTGTTTTGAATGTTCTTTATGAATTTTTGTTGTTGTAAACAGAAACTTGTATCTTAGTAATGGTTTTAATTCTCACTCATTGTACTCTGCCATTTTGAGGGCCACGGTAGCTGAGTGTTTAAATATGCTGACAGTGAATCACCTGTCCCTCACATTTTACCCCTCTATATTATGAAGTAGCTAGCTTACTTGGGGATATCTATCACACTTAATGCACACAGCTGGGGCATTGTTTAGCATTGATGCTAGCTTTTGTCTTAAAATTTTGATTTTTTTGTTATGCAAGTTGCGTTAAAAAAACCCCAAAAGAACAGTTTTAAACATATATCAGGCACAGGTTTTTGACAAACTAATTTTGTTCATAGACATTGGAATCTTGAGACAAAAAAAGCAATTACATATCTTTATAGATAGATATAAAAGGTGTCTCATTTATGTCCAGAAAATCTGTTGTAAATTACTAGGTGTCCAGTGAAGACTGTGATAAAAGTATTGATTTATCAGGTCATTTAATTAGATATAGAGGACAAATGATGGGTATTAATCAAGATGGTGACAGAATTTTCTGGATAGAACACAATCAGGTGACACATGTGCCAAAGTGCTCTGTATTTATCGCCCTATGTTAAAGATTTATTGTCAGAGATTGCTCTTTGCATTATTGTCTTGTGACTTGTGTTAAAGATTTTCTCTCTGATGTCTTATTATATCATTCTTTAAAGCAAGATATTTCTGTTTTCTTCAAATTTTTCAATCAACCATAAACTTTGCAGTCAGTCCTTTACCTAAATTTTTTTGCACATAAAAGAAATAAAAAAAAAAAATTGCTGTGAAATTGTTCTGTCTATATTCCATAGAAAAAGGCTAACACTTAAACTTCATATATATCATCACATTATGACCTGGCATGCTAGTATGTAAAATTTAATGTTTATATAGATATGTAAATTACTCACAAATTTTCTAGTTATAAATCTTGCAAGGAAGATGTACAGAAAAGTAATTATGGCTTTTGTAATCAGTCTTTCATATGAATATGCCATGTTGAATATTTAGCATGTAATTAACTTCTGGTGTTTGCATGCAAATGTACCGGTTTATATATTAGAACTTACTGGCATAATCATAATTCCTAGTTGAGAATATCTTGTAAGTTGACTGGGGAAATGACAGAGAATTGTTCAGAAACTAGGAACATTCAGATTTGATTAAGTACCCACAGCTAAATCACTTTACTATTTCTATAAGAGAAGTACAAAACAAACAAATCTTAAGAACATAAGCGTGACATTTACTTTATTAATCTTGTATCATGCAAAGAGACTGATTTCACATTGATAAAACCAATTACTATGATAATGTTGAACTTTGTTTTAGTGATTATTCTGTGGATTAACTTAATAATGTGGTTCCTGTGTATTTTCAGGTAATTATGCAATCACGAGATTACAACGCCCTGACTATGAGTGTTATGGCATTTGTGTCAATGTTGTATCCGTTAGAGTACATGTTTCCTGTGATACCATTGCTGCCAACGTGTATGTCCTCGGCTGAACAGGTGTGTATCTGAACATAATACTGTGACATTGTTGTATAAAGGACAAATGTTTGTCCTGTCTTGAATTTGGAACCATCCATTGTTTGTTGCTAAGGTTTGACAGGTTATATGACCTATTATAAACAGTTGTAAGGTTATATAACACCAAGTATACCAGCAGGCATAGCTAGAGCTGGAAACTTGTTTCCACTTTGTGGGTTCGATTCCCTGGCTGGCCACTTGAATTTACAAATCAGTCTTTCAGATAAGACTCTAAATTTAGGTTCTGTGTATGAGTGCTTTAACCCTTGGCACGCTAAAGAACCAGGAGAAGCTTCTTTGGCATTTTTCTGTATCTTGCACTGTCATACATGTGAACACTCCCACTTTAAGCAGGAGAAACTCTTTTTCTGCAGCTATATTTTCAAAGATTTTTCTTAAAATAAGGGGTATTTTCACAAATTAAAGAAATCTCCCTATTTTTGATGTCAGAATTTCCCTCTTTGTTTAATGCAAATTCTAAAATCTCCCTCTTTTTGAAGAAAAATCTCCCACTTGATCATAAAAAAAAGTTCACTATCCTCCAAAATATAAAATAACTAGTTATCTAAAAGTTTTTATATCTGCTTTACTACAAATACTGTACACATTAGTAAGACAAAAATCCAGCTGTTACTTTTATAGATGTTATTGACCTTACATGGTATTGTTTTCTTAAGATAAAAATCTTGATTGCCCCTGGATATTGCTAAATACTTTCTGTTTTAACATTCTAACTATATATAATTTTCCCTTACAAATATTCAATTTTGATAAGCAGACATGATGTAAATTTAAATAAACTTTCATAGTAAGAGTAAGTGTAGAAGTTTTCTTTATTGTAAGGTTTAGAAATATGAGCATGTTTTGTTGTTTTTTTTGCTCTGAGAAACAAAAAAGATTTTCCTACACTTCTACAACTATCTAAGCTCTAATATAAAATAGGAATATAATTGTCATCGATTTAAAATTGATTTAAATGAGAAAAATGGGGCCAATCACCAAAATGTAAAGTCTAGACAAATTAATTAAAATTAAAGAATTATACACAAAAAGTTAATATTGTATAATTTACAATATTGATATAGAACTTGGGTCGACAATAAATTTAGCTCTGCAGTCAATTTGCTTTTACTTTACCTGACAACGATTGAGTTTTAAATTAACATTAAATTCATTTGATCTCATGCATGCTGTTAACATGGCAACCAGCGTTACAAATTGTCATCGCAAGCTGAAATTGCTGGCGGCAATGACAACGAGAATCATTATACATGTAGTAGTGTTGGAAGAAGGATAATCATTAATCAGCAACTGATTCCATTAAAACATTCACATTCACAGACATGTCTTCTCTGTTTGGAATCCATTAACCTGTGTACACATTTTGTATGTATTGTACCATAGCTTGTCTCTTTAATCCTAAGGTGGTTTCTGGAAAAATATTGGCAAATAAAATCTGTATGTTGCAATAAAACCATAAAATAAGTATTATTTAAATAAGGTCCTCATTGATATTGTTAAAAATGTTAAGAATGAAAAGTTAAAATGAAAAAAGTGGCTAAATTGTAATACATATGTATGTGTATAAGTGTTTTTTTGTTTATGTTAATGATAATAAAGTAGCATGTTTTGTACATGTATATGTTGATTTTACAATTTGAATTCAAATGTCATGCATAAAAGATGATATGCAAGGTACAAATGTAATGTGAATGTAAAGTATAGGCTAGCCTTTCACCTACATAAACCAATATCAACTAGGAAAACTATGTGAAACTTTCAGCAGAAAAGAGCGAAAGAAAACAAAGGAAAAAAAAAGTCATTCTCTTAAAATAATCTGTTTTAATTAAATGGCAGAATGTTTCCATTTCATGTCATTAAATAAGAGGCTGTGTTTGTTATCAATTTGTAAAATGGATAATATTTCATGTTGACATAGAAAAAAATAAAACTTAATGACAATCAAGAAAATTTATTATCATCGCATTACTGTAGTAATTAGATTTTATTTTACAAAGATTCAGAACATTTCAAAATGCATATTTTAAGTGCTGTAAATGGAGCTTACTTGAACAGAATTTTAATTGTTTTGTTATTGAAATGTGGTGAGTCTTATATCTTAATTAGATGTAACAATATTTCAATTGTATTTTATTTCTTGTCTCCAACGGTAATGATGGTGTCAAATTTTCAATTTTTTTGGTGTCATACAAGGAACTATTCATGTTATTATACACATTATAGAAATATTAATGATCACAGAAAAATTATCATTTTATTGACAGTACATTTCATATACATGTACTGAGATATAAGCAGGAGGATAGTTATTTTCTCTACTTCACGATGATTACTTACTTACTTACTATAGCTTATAAGTTCAGTTTTGTAGAAAAAGTTGTCAAAGATCAATTTTTGTGTCCACAAATTAGTACCACTTCTTAGAAATTTGTTAATGTATTATTCTCAACAGTTTTTCTTTGATATGTTTATAGTATCTCGTTTCCTCTCCTCACTTCCATTCAATATATAATGTGTCTTGATTTATCTTTTTTATTTCTTTACTTTTTTTCTTGTTATTTACAGCTACTACTCGCCCCCACCCCATATTTGATTGGAGTTCCTGCCAGTTTTTTCTTGTACAAAAAAGATTTTCAATTACCCGAAGATGTGTGGCTCATAGATCTCGACTCAAACAAGGTAAGTCACAAGGCTGACAATTACAGAAATATGAATCACTCCTATGTCTACATTTATATTCTTCCAATATATGGTTAATAGGACTGGTGTTTGTGGGGGAGTGGTTCTTGCTGCAGGTTATCACACTTGTTCTTTCACTTTTGTGAGTTTAATACCAGATGTGAAGACTCTATCATGCCAGTTTGTACAAGAATTATGACTCTACTAGCATCTATTTCAGTGTATTTACTGTTTAGTTTGTCCCACAAAAAAATATAAAGTTCATCATTTATTTGCTCAGTCACATGCTAGGAAAAGAAATAGATATAATGTGTATTTGAATTTTGTATGTTCAGTTACATCACTTTTGAATGAAAGCAGTAACTGTTATATTGTCACCTTAGGATTGAAAGTTCTGTGCCTAAATAGTTTTTGTTTATTCTATTTTTAACTACAGAGTGAAAGAAATACAAAACTCTCAAATGAATTAAGAACCTAGATCAATAGCATTCAGCCAACAAAAAGGCTAGGCTCTCTGATAATGCAAATTATGCGAAATAGGAAAGCAAGGAAAGAATTAAGTTAAGAAAGTAGAAATATTGAATCAGAATTCTCCTCTTTTCGCCCATAAGGGAAATTGCTTCATTTACAGCAGTTAGAGGATTTCTAGACACCAGAAAGAAATGAATAATGTGGGCGGATAAGGTGGCGTGTCTTTCATAGATAAAAGTACAGAATTTTGCTGTAGAATTTTTAAGTGCTGTACAAATCAATACATAAAGTCACCTATTATTTTTGTCACTAATTTGAATATTATCGTCAGAATTTAGATCCTATACTCTAATAGCCTTTAGCTTGTTGACTGGACCAGGTGATTAAAGTAATAGTTCTGAATTGAGTTCAGTGATGTCAGTACCAAAGCTGTAGTACTAAGCAGTCAAATGTTATGTTAGATTTTCTTGGTCATACATATCAATTTTATAGCCAAGCTATAAAGCTATATTATACATGTTGTATGATAACTTTATAGGTCCCTAAATCAGTTATGAATTATTGGAATGAATCAAATAAAAAAAAGGTGAAATTGTATAATTATTATGGAAAACAATTTACAACCCCATTTCAACAACCTGGATACGTCATATGATTTAATAAAATGTCCTCTATAATTGTTTGTTGTCTTACACAAATGTCTGTTATTTATGGATTTAGTCTTGTGCTACAAACTGATGTTTGTAAATGAATCAATATTTTATAATTAATTGTTGTTACATTATTTAGAATCAATTAAGAACATGTTAATCAAACAAATCAATAGTTTAATCCCTGAACTGTTACATTGTTGGAACAGATTATTTCAGAGCTTTTCCTACAAACATAGAGATATGCCTGAAGTTCTATTGTACAGTCTGACCTGTGACTCTTGTTTGTTGACTGACCAGCTTCAAAACTTTCATTGTGATGTCCCAAAGATTTAGTATGTAATTGAAGTTAAACAAGTCCTTGCAGGAGAATTTAATGCTTTACTTAAAGCAGCACACCTCCAGATCTATGTTTATTTTTTTTAATTAAAAAAAGAAATTCAAATGTGATACTACCCTTGAAAATCAACAAATAAACTTCTTATAACATTATTTCATAAGTGGATTTAAGATAACCCTTCCATAAGCTTAGGTGGATAGCTTCCTTAAAGACAAAAAAATAGCCCTCAAAGACAAGGGAAAAAGGAAAATCATCTTGAATGTCAATTGTAAACATGTGATTGCTTGATATTACAGCTTTGATACTGACATCACTGGAAATTACAATATGGAAATTCAAACTCAATTCAGAAATAAATTTAATAGATTCAATCTGGCTGTAGTGAATCTCTGGAGTGTGAGTTGACTACTTTATATATTTAGCACACACATTTTTCTTGTTTTAAGCTGCTAACCTATCATTGAGTGATGAATTCCTTGCAACCTCTCCATCATAAACTTGCAGAATATTTAATTTGCATTCAAGATGATTTTTCTTTCTTGCCTTGTCTGTGATGGGCATTTTCTTGTCTTTCATGCTATTTTTAGAAGAAAAATAGATAAAAAGTGGCAGATGTGGTTTTCTTTAAAAGCATTTTTGATTTCAAATGATTATAATTGAACACATTATTTGACTGTTAAGGAAAGCAATTACTTTAATGGCTTCTTTGGATGTCTTAAAATAGATCAGTTCATCTGAATGTCTTCACCATTCTCTTAATGTTTACATGTAATTTAAATGCATTACTTTAAAAATCTAATTTTAGAATAATTGTAATTTGGGTGACATGTGTATTTCAAATTACATTTACTTGTATTTTGCAGGTTTTAGCGTAATTGCACAGAATTGTGCTAACATTAAAGTGCTATTTTATCATTGTTATGGGAAAAATTGTTATTTTGTACCTATTGCAGTTTGTGGGGTAGTTAATGTATGACAAGGATTAGTTTGTTGAGACAATTGATTGAGGGGTAGTTAGTGTATAACATGGATTTGTTTGATGAGACATGATTGAGTTAGTAAGTGGTAGTTAATGTATGACAAGGATTAGATGGTTGAGACATGATTAAGTGGTAGTTAAAGGTTTACAAGGATTTGTTTGTTGATACATGACTAAGGGGTAGTTAATATATTACATGGATTTGTTTGTTGAGACATGACTAAGGGGTAGTTAATATATTACATGGATTTGTTTGTTGAGACATGACTAAGGGGTAGTTAATATATTACATGGATTTGTTTGTTGATACATGACTAAGGGGTAGTTAATATATTACAAAGATTTGTTTGTTGATACATGACTAAGGGGTAGTTAATATATTACAAAGATTTGTTTGTTGATACATGACTAAGGGGTAGTTAATATATTACAAAGATTTGTTTGTTGAGACATGACTAAGGGGTAGTTAATATATTACAAAGATTTGTTTGTTGATACATGACTAAGGGGTAGTTAATATATTACATGGATTTGTTTGTTGAGACATGATTGAGGGGTAGTTAATATATTACATAGATTTGTTTGTTGATACATGACTAAGGGGTAGTTAATATATTACATGGATTTGTTTGTTGAGACATGACTAAGGGGTAGTTAATATATTACATGGATTTGTTTGTTTGATACATGACTAAGGGGTAGTTAATATACATGCGATTTGTTTGTTGAGACATGACTAGGGGTAGTTAATTATTACAATGGATGTTTTGTTGATACATGACTAAGGGGTAGTTAATATTATGTTACATGGATTTGTTTGTTTGATACATTGACTAAGGGGTAGTTATATTACATTGGATTGTTGTAGTTGAGAACATGACTAAGGGGTAGTTAATATATTACATAGATTTGTTTGTGAGACATGACTAAGGGGTGAATTATATTACATGGATTTGTTTGTTGAGACATGACTAAGGGGTAGTTAATATATTACATGTTTTGTTTGTTGAGAACATGGGACTATAGATTAATATATTACATGGATTTGTTTGTTGAAGACATGACTAAGGGGTAGTTAATATATTACATGAAGATTTGTTTGTTGAGACATGACTAAGGGGTAGTTAATATATTACATATTTGTTTGTTTGATACATGACTAAAGGGTAAGTTAATAATAGTTACATGGATTTGTTTGTTGAGACATGACTTAAGGGGTATAGTTAATATATTACATGGATTTGTTTGTTGAGACATGACTAAGGGGTAGTTAATAATATTACATGGATTTTGTTTGTTTGAGACATGACTTAAGGGGTAGTTAATATATATTACATGGATTTGTTTGTTGAGACATGACTAAGGGGTAGTTAATATATTACATGGATTTGTTTGTTGATACATGACTAAGGGTAGTTAATATATTACATGGATTTGTTTGTTGAGACATGACTAAGGGGTAGTTAAATATATTACATAGATTTGTTTGTTGATACATGACTAAGGGGTAGTTAATATATTACATGGATTTGTTTGTTGAGACATGACTAAGGGGTAGTTAAGTATATTTACATGGATTTGTTTGTTGAGACATGACTAAGGGGTAGTTAATATATTACATGGATTTGTTTGTTGAGACATGACTAAGGGTAGTTAATATATTACAAAGATTTGTTTGTTGATACATGACTAAGGGGTAGTTAATATATTACAAAGATTTGTTTGTTGAGACATGACTAAGGGGTAGTTAATATATTACAAAGATTTGTTTGTTGATACATGACTAAGGGGTAGTTAATATATAACATGGATTGTTTGTTGAGACATGACTAAGGGTAGTTAAAGTTTTACAAGGATTTGTTTGTTGGGACATGATTGAGTGGTAGTTAAAGTTTTACAAGGATTTGTTTGTTGAGACATGATTGAGTGGTAGTTAATGTTTTACAAGGATTTGTTTGTTGAGACATGATTGAGTGGTAGTTAATGTTTTACAAGGATTTGTTTGTTGAGACATGACTAAGGGGTAGTTAATATATTAACATGGATTTGTTTGTTGAGACATGACTAAGGGGTAGTTAATATATTACATGGATTTGTTTGTTGAGACATGATTGAGGGGTAGTTTAATATATTACATAGATTTGTTTTGTTGATACATGACTAAGGGGTAGTTAATATATTACATGGATTTGTTTGTTGAGACATGACTAAGGGGTAGTTAATATATTACATGGATTTGTTTGTTGAGACATGATTGAGGGGTAGCTAATATATTACATAGATTTGTTTGTTGATACATGACTAAGGGGTAGTTAATATATTACAAAGATTCATTTGTTGAGACATGATTTAGTGAGTGAGTGAGTGGTAGTTAAAGGTTTACAAGGATTTGTTTGTTGATACCTGACTAAGGGGGAGTTAATATTACATAGATTTGTTTGTTGAGACATGTTGGAGATTACAAGGATTTGTGTGTTGAGACATGCTTGAGTGGTAGTTAAAAGTTTTACTAGGATTCGTTTGTTAAGACATGATGGAGTGGTTGTTAATGTATAAAAGTATAAAGTATGGTATTTAATGTTCTTGTGATACATCGAAATTCTGAGCCAGTCTCTCCCTTATGCTTGATTGATTATTACGCCTGTTATTCTAGCATTTATAGCAGGGAAAAAATGTCCACATTTCCCCAGTCTGTCTCTTGATCAAAATATGGGATTAAAAGTATTCCCTTTACTGTGTCTAGATCAAACTACTGTTAGGAAAATATCCATATAGTTAGTTTTTCACTTGCAATGTTATGAATTTTTTGTGAATGATCACTCCCACAGGGATAGCTTGTTCAGCTCAAGTAAATTTTCCACTTATGCTTGGAAAGTTATCATGCTTATTTTGTTGTAAATAAATGCATATGTTGCCAGTGTTGTACAGTAAGGTTACTTTGTAACATTGACGTATTTGTGTAAAAGTAACTTAGTTGTAAGTTAGTTTTGTAACAAGTATTGACTTTCCTGTGTGTGGGAGTGACTAAAGGTCAAATCAAGAGAACATTCTTTCCTATTCTTTATTCCTTATGATATAAGAGAATATAGAATAGTTTTCAATTATTAATGATGATATTGATAAATCTCTCCTACTTTGAATTCTATTAACATTTCCCAATATAGATGGTCAAATCCATTTTTTATGGGGGTGTTCAAGTTCTTTTCCTATTATGACTACTGGGAAAGCTAAAGATCACTGTTATTCATTTCCATGTGTTTGGCTTTGTAGTTATTGCGTCTATAATATCAATTCTTTCACATGTTGGCTTTGAACTTATAATACATGTACTTTGAACTGCAACCTAAATCGATATTTTAATCCGACCCATTATTTTGTTCATTAAGCTATAAATGTCTTTTATTAGAGAATTTTGCAAGAGTTTAAATAAGTTTGATCATTCTAAAATGACAGAAAGTATTTCAGGGAAACTTTGTAAAGCTTCAGACTGATTCTGTATATGAAGATTTATTTAGCAATGTTATAATTATACAATATATAGAAAATTGCTTTTGTCCAGACTGATCTAAAAGCGGAGAAGAATTATTAAAACAGCCTAGAGACACTTGTGTTATGTAAATAGTTTTCGCAATATGCCATCCTAGTAATTTAGTTTCTGTAATAATAGAAATGCGTTATTTGTGTTTGTTGTGGAATTCTGTGATAGCTAGAGTGACAATATATAAAAGGGAATCATATTGTATTGATCTCTGATATATTGGACAGTATAGTGAGAGTTTGTTAACTATGTGACAGAAATTCTTGTCACAATCTAGCATCGTTCACAATTAGTGTAATAGTGTGATGCTGGTCAAACTGAGGTCTGTCACACTTTACTAATGAGCACTTTGGCTATAATTAAAGATCAGGATAAAATTACTGTAATTTATTTTGTCTTCCAATCAAGGCACTCTTTAATAGTGTTTGTATGTGGTGGCCAAATTCAATTTAAGTATTGCAGTGACACTGACTTACGTCATCCTAAAACTGACGCCATGTGCTGCTCTTGCCTTTGTTCTCTCTGTGTTGTATTATAACTAATATACTGATAAAATTTACTTATTTTATGACCAGTGACTGTTGATGTGTTGTGGCAATTATGTTGTCATTGTTCAAGTGTGACAATGATATATTGGCTGTGAGAATTAGAACATATGTTTTCCCTTTACCAATAATGTTATCTTGTTTATAGATTTTTATCAAATTAGTCAATGGCAAATCAATGCTTAAAAAGACTTTGGCTTAATGTCCTTTATTATTATTGCATTTATAAATGTTGCAAACCCCCTTCTGAATAACATACAATTTTAAATTATAACAAACTGAAAATAACCTTTCAAGTCAATGAAGTTAAAGTTTGCAAAAGAAAAAAAGGAGAATATGTATAATTAAAGCTATATACTGCTTCAAATTTTGTAAAAGAATACTTCCAAAATACCTGTATGATAAAAATATTCTTGTTTATTTTCCAAAAATCAAATTGAACATGCACAGAATCATTGATAAATTGTAAAGAACCTACTAACCATAGCAGTATCATATTTTTAGGAACATGTAATTCTGTTTACATGCAGTCGATATTCATGTGTGTTGTTGAATAGCGGAGACATTCTATGTTACAACTGTTTCAAGAATCATCCATATAATTATGGAAATAACATTATTATTTTACTTTATAGATTTTATGAAAATATTTCATATGATAATAACATAATACCATTCCACATATACATCAGAAATTTTGCACTTTTTCTGATGCATGCCAATTCAATATCCTTTACAATTACACTATCAAGTTCTTTTAGGGTTTATTTTGACAAATTTGAATTTAAAGATGTTGATATTGTTTCATTTACAGTGTTTTGCCATGGTAACAAAATAACATAAATTATTATAATTCATCTTCATTTATCACAGACCTATATAATGAAAATACAATGTGATAAAGGTTAAAGTGTAGAGTAATCTATAGTTTGTCAATATAAAGAAGTGGAAAAAGATTAAGATATAACTCAACCATCTGATAAAGTCATCCATATAAACCCAACACTTGCTTCTCATGAAAATTCCTTCAAGTCTTAATTGGTTGAATACATGATTATATAAGAACACCCACACTTTGACATTTCCCTTGAATATAATGACACCCTAAGGGGATAAAAGATATACAGAGGTAGCATTTAAGTAAAACTAAAAGTGTTGGGAATATGTGTTTTTAATATACTTGTATATATATTTTATTTAAGCTATTTTATTCTCAATATGTATTTGCAAAGAATGATACAGATATTAAGGTGAGTAGTGGGGCCTCATTGTTAGACATGACATACTAACTGCCCAATATCTGTATATTGATGTATTGAAATGTAACCTTGACTTTCATAAAAATTAAACAGTGATTTTGAAGGTATTCTTTTCACAAGTGTGAAAATTTCACAATAGCTTTGTTATTTATAGGTATATTTAAGATTATATATATTTTCACTTCTAGTTCTCTAATTATTGTAACTGTTATGAATATTAATTGAAAATCATCTATAGACTGTTTTTTTTTAAATCAAAACCATCTTAGCCTATCCTCTAAACTAGCATGTAACATAGTACTAATGAATTGCCATGCTTTTTTCCCCCTGTTTCTTTGTGATAATTGGAATAACGGTCTGAACTCTATATTTCATAATGTGATTATTGGGGGGAAAAAAACTGTGCTCAAGGAAATAGCAAAACATTAATGAAAATTGTTATTCTCATAGTAATAGACATTTGCGACATAATGTTGGGAACGATTATCGAGGAACAGTTACGTTAATATTGAGGGGTCATCTCAACACATAATAAAAACACTTGAAACAAAGCCAGGATATCCTACTGTGTTTCTTTCCTTACATCTTAACTTTCATTTTTAGCTCGACTTTTCTATGAAAAGGGGAGCTATCCTACTCGCCCCGGCGTCGGCGTTAGCGTCGGCGTTGGCGTCACACCTTGGTTAAGTTTTTCGTACCACCCCACTTTATTTCAGAAGTATTACAAGTATGGCTTTGAAACTTACCATACTTGTTCACCATCATAACCTCCATCTACAGACAAGAGTACATAACTCTGTCAAGGTTTTTGACCAGAATTATGGCCCTTTTTTGACTTAGAAAGTGTATTGAGCTTGGTTAAGTTTTTTGTACCACCTCACTTTATTTCAAAACCATTGGAGGTATTGCTTTGAAACTGACCATACTTGTTTACCATCACGACCTTCATCAACAGACAAGAGGACATAACTCTGTCAAGGTTTTTGACAGAATTATGCCCCTTTTTTGACTTAGAAAATACATTGAATATGGGTAAAAATCCACTTATTGCCTTAACCCTTTGAGATATTGCTTTGAAACTTTTAATGCTATTTCACATCATTACCCCCATCTGTACGCAAGAGAAGGTAACTCTGTCAAGGATTTGTTTTAAAAATTAAGGCCTTTTATCGACTTAGAATCTTGGTTAAGTTTTTAGTACCAGTCCACTTTTTGACTGAACTGTTTGAGATATTAATTTGAAAGTTGGAATACTTGTTTACAATCATGATTCCCAAACATGTCCAGGAGAAGGTAATTCTGTCAAAGATTTTATTTGAATTATGGCCCTTAACTGTCAATGTTTTGTATTATAGGCAAGCACTAAAAAACTTAAAAAATCTAAAAAAATTCATTCCTATCCACTTGTTCACTTTACCATAAATTATGTCATATAAACATTGCTGTAATATTCAAGGGTATCAAACAACTAGTTCACTTTAAAAATACAGAGATTCTTGTATTGCCTTTTACTGCAAAAACTTTTTTTATTGGCAAGCAATAAAAAAGTCGAGCGCGCTGTCTTACGGACAGCTCTTGTAGTAACTGCAAGAACGAACTGATGCCAAGTTCCCTAAATAAATTCGTAATTTTCTCATAAGCTCAGACAGTGGTCGTTTGCGTTAACGGTTGTTTTGTCTAGTGCACCGACGTGCATCTATAGTTTCGTCCTTTGATGATGTCAAAACGATAATGGATTGGTAGCTTGAGCACGGATATTTTGACGTCTTGACTACGGCCTCGATTGTGCAGTTCACGTGGGACTGGTCCGGGCTCGAGTTGTCTAGGGACTAGGCCAGAGCGAAGCTGCTGGTCAACTGTCCATGTTGGCCCTCATCATACGTCAAGATTAATCGGAGCTTACCTTGCAATGACTCCTGCATGTTAGTCGCTTAAGCTTGCCCTTGGTTTAGATGCCCGGTCTTTCCATAGGGACTGCACCTAAATGTGTTTTGTTTCGGCACTAAATCCTTAACTCAAAAGACGTCTTTCAAGACGTTGTACGGCCTAAGGCGCTGGCAATATTTTGAAAATATTGAAATATGAAATTGAAATGGAGTGAGTTACTGAATCGGAGTTATACATCAAAGCAGCAAGTGTCAAGTGCCGTGTGGCAGCCGTTAAAAGGTGCCCCGTACTTTACTTCAGTGTTGCTATATTTTCCTGGTCCTTTCCAGCATTTTTAAGTGTTGAGATTTGTGTCCCGCTTAAGCCGTTGTTAGGTGGCGTGAGGGTTGTTGCACTTTTATTGTCCATCAGGTACAACCCAATTAAACCGAGTCTACATTTTCATGATTACTTATGCTGTTTTTAATGCTTCCGAGGTATCACTTTTTTCCAGATATTTCAATACTTTTTTATTTTTTTCTTCATTTACTGATAGTCTATTGTAGGATCTAAACAGGTTCTCTAAACAGTGCACAATCCTATTTCTCACATGAAACATAGGTGGGCTATTGCTTGCCTTCGATATGTTAAACATTTTTCACTGCTGTTTTTTTTAAAGCTGATCGCCAAACCAGAAGCTGTCAGTTCAATAATTCATGTATTTGGTATCACGTGGCTTGAACTTATAACCTTCTTCAGTCAAAGAAGCCTGTCTACCAAAAGCCTTATGGAGGATATAAATTATATATTAAATATTAAAAATACCTATAAATATATAACCTTCTTCAGTCAAAGAAGCCTGTCTACTAAAAGCCTTATGGAGGATATAAATTATATATGGAATATTAAAAATACCTATAGATATATAACCTTCTTCAGTCGAAGAAGACTGTCTACTAAAAGCCTTATGGTGGATATAAATTATATATATATGTATGGAATATAAAAATACATCAGCATAATGCGTCAGTAAAATAGACAATGATGAATTTTATTGCAATTTACGTTAGGTTTGAAAGCTATTTTTTACATGATGTCAAAATATATTAAGAATGGTACCAATTTAGGGTAACTGTCTAACTGAATTAAGATGTAAATAGTTATGTAGTTTCATCGTTTCTCCTAATTATGTTCATTTTTTCGGTAGGATTTTTGCTTGCTTATAATCCCACCACAATTCTCACTGAAGAGGCAAATATGTATTTCAAATGCACACATTGATTTAAGTTCTTCGAGTTACGTTAAAGTATAAGTGTATCGTCAGTGAAAGACGTGATCCGGGCTTTTATTCCATGTTTTTATTTGACAAATGCGAGTACATATGGCGGTCAGGGCTATTGATGGGACATCTCACCTAAAGAAGAGCCACAGGAATGATATTATTCAGGACAAAGACAGTATCAAGTAATACAAACACAAGTTATCGTTGACAATGCTGGTGTTATCCGTTACCGTTATCCGTTAGAAACCGTGTTTATTATAAAATGTTAGATTATTTTGAGATTATCCCTTTATATAACTTGTTCTCGATCCTCAATTCCCGTTCCTCATTATAAGCCGCAAATGTCTAATATGAAGCCTGTTGCTTTATATGCCAGCAAATAAAAACTTGCTGCTTTTTTAGGCTAATTAGTATCGGGTCTGTTATTAATTACCCATTTAGTTATATAGTCCTCAAAGGCTTTCGGACTATTATTTTCTGTTTTTGCATAATTTTTGTTGTTTTGATATAATTGCTATTTTCACATGATGTAATCTTGTCATTTTCTTTGAAATATGATTAGTCATGCGAGTTAAAACATGGAAATATTGCAAAAAGAAGAATATAATTTCTTGACTACATTAAAGTCATTAAATGTCACATTGTTTGTCCATTAGTCAATTCACATGTTTTAATGCATGCACACATTCAAACTTGAGTTATACATGTGTGTATGATAGAAGCCTTTTAAACGAATTCAATTATAATTTTATAACTATACTTAGAGAGTAAGACCTAAAAAAAAATTTTGTTTTACTTTTTTACATAGTTTTTTGATTTTTACAGATGCAAAATAATTTGGTTAAATGTGTGGAAGCTTAACTTAAACCATTTAAAAACGCCTAACCAATCAGAAAAAGAAAAAAGTCCGCCAAGAAAAAAATGCGGGTTTTGGAACATTCATTTGAAAACCTTTTTAAAGTAAAAAAAGGGTCAACCCTATGAAAATTTGCAGAGTCTATGATTCCCCTTAAAGCAATTTTTTTTGTTTTACCAAATTTTTTTTTACCCCAAAAGGCTTTAAATTTTTTGTTTTTTGAAAATGATTTATTCGGAATTCCAGAAAAAGGGGAAAGACAACTTATGTTTAAAAGACAAAGAAAGAGAGGCAACAAAATTTTTTAAGTTTTTTTTTCCCAAAAAACTAAAAAAGATAAAGGGGGTTTATATTCCTGTTAAAAAAAATTAGAATTTTTTTTTTACTCAAGCCAGAAACATGTTATTTGTGACACTAATTTATTGCAATTTTCGTTTTAATTCTTTGAAATCAAGGAATATAAAACTATGGAAGGGAAAAAAAACTGGGTAATTGGGGAAAATATAAAGTGTGGGAAATTGGGAATATGTTTAGGGCCCTTATTTTACTCCCTTAAGATTTTTTTGTTTTTTTTCGTCACCCTTTTTAAAAAACAAAGAAGACTTGGGCTCAAAAAATTTTCCTGTAAAAAGTTTTTTCGCAATAGTTCCTTTATGAATTATTCATTACATTATATTTGAAATGGTTTATTTAATTTTAAGTTTTTATAATCCTTCAACAATTCCTGGGAATGTTTATTTTGGTTTGCAGATCAGGAGGGATAGCCTGTTTCACATTCACGTTGAGAGTTTTATGTAAGGGGCAGAAAATGGTATAAACATAAATAAATAAGTGAAGTGATTGAAGACATGATTTCATTGTGAGTTAACTTTCTTTGGTATCAGTACTAAGTCACATCAGTTCAAGAAAGCAGTTCAAAAGGGAAGAGAGTTGAGACATTGAAACGAAAAAGAAGGTTTCATAATTTATTGCACTTGATTGTAGAGGAAATAAATGACCAACACTTATATGATATGATATTAAGTCTATCCCACAAGTGTAATGATTTTACATAAAGTATTGATCAGGTTTGCCAACTTTTAGAACAGTTTATTAGAAGCCAGCAAATTTATGGTTCACCAGGGTGAAATATCCATGATGTTCCCCCATCAATATAGCTTTGCATATTCATCAAAGGATTGTTTGGACTCTTTTTTGGACCTTGTATTATCATTAAAAATAGTGATGCTTCAAAATATTCACAAGAAATTTGATCTATTTTTTCAATTTCCTTTACCCTTAACACACTGAATATCTTATATAGACTTGTCCAGCTTCTATTTTTGGAACTGTTCATTATCAATTTTGGTGATATCAAGATGTAAAAATTGAAGTTCAAGGTCAGCCAACAGTATAGAGCCTTGAACAGATTTTTTCTCTATAGTAGTTAAACAAAGGTTCCTGCATTTAAATTGTTTAGGCTTAAGAGACTATATTGCTATTCCATTCATTTTGAATTCAAACATGGATAAGGTTGATGTATGACTTTTTTTGGCATCTCAGTATCAAGTACTAGGAATTTTTTTTGTTATATCAAAATGTTTTTACTATGGCTTGCAGGAGGTAATTATTCATTTGGTCATAGCTATATGTGTGCTTCAGTAATAAAATACGAATACCATTTTTAAAACCATTCATCATTTGTAGGGAAAATTTCAAAGTTAGTAGTGACTGAATTATAGCTAAACAAGGCATAGTATGATCAGGCAGCATGGTTTTGCCGGCTGATCTAGTTCTACACTGGCTGTATGGGTAGAATTAGTCACTGCAAGTAGGTCAAGAGTCAAAGCACCATCATAAACAAAAATGAAACTTAACATTAATTTTTTAGACATTTATTTGTAAAATTCACCCATATGCCATACATATTTTTTCTTTCTTTCTGTTCTTTGTTTTTTGTACTTGCAAACTTAATGTAAATCATAATAATAAAAAAATTGCCAGTTTATGAGTGCCAATTTTGAAATTACTTATTTTGAGAGACTTTGTTTCACCAGAGGCCCCTTTTCTATGACTATTGGCATGCAGGCTTGAATGTTTCCCTTTAAAAACATTAATAAAAGATTTATAATGTAAAATGAATAAGCATATTGGTTTTCCACAGATGGATGACTTCATATTTGCTGCTGAATGCTTTAATTCTTTTGATATATGATAATAAACGAGTAATGGTGCTATTTGTGTTATCTAATATAAAATATTTAGTAAACCTGCATCATGGTTAATCAATTATGCCATAGTATCATTTGTTTGAAAATAGTAATTATATCCGGAAGATTAGTGCCTGATGTCAATACCCTAATACTTGGGGACTATTTGATTGTTATAACTGAGTTATCAGACAATTTACACATTAAACAAGAGATTCAGAAGTAGGCATTATTATGTAATTATGTAAGTGTACAGAAGGAAGGACAGAAATAAGCCACCTTATAAACCCCCTTAAATATATAAGGAGCATTTTACCTTTACCATGCTGAATATCTTAAATGGACTTGTCCATGATTCAATTTTGACAAAGCCATTCATCATTAAAGAGAAAATTTCAAAATATATTGACTGAATAGAATAGTGAACAGTGCAGACCTTGATCTGTGCCAGTTAATCTTGCTCTGCACTGTTTGCATAAGTAAATTAATTGTCACCATGCAGCAGGCAAGGTGTTAAAAAATGACAATGACAATTCTTTCATTCCATGTATAGGCTGATTACTGAATAGGAGGAGAAATTGCTATAAAAAAGAATTAAATATTTCTCTCTGTATTTAATCTCATTGAGTAACAGCCTGATCAAATGAGATCATTTTCAGATGAGAAAAAAATGGAGTAGGGATTTCAATCACGATAATAATGTTATGGCACCTTGCCAACTTTCTATTTTAATATTAAAGGAAGACCTGTGATACTTCTCTGCAATTCTTCATTGGTGGTTCTTTTGGAAGCTATGGATATATATTTCTCACCATCAAGAGTACATATTTGGTAAGATAGGTTTGAATTGGCTTCATTTGAAATTTTATGAATGACCCAAATTTAATTCTGTTTTCAGATTAATCCCCCAATACTGGCACAGTATGGCAGCAATGATTTACCTTGTATGCCGGAACCAGAGGGATCTATTCTCAAAAATCATCTCAAACAGGTAATTTAAAATCAATCTAGCCTCAAACTTTTCCTTTTTAATCATATTTATAACTTATAATGATATAGGTGGAATAACTTCCAGACAGATTGTACATAGCAATTTAAAGTGGTGATGGTTCCAAAATTATAACGCTAAACCTGTCACCCTGTGGAATTACGAAATCTTCTATTGCTGTAGGCATTCCAACCATGTTACTTGAGGTTTTACCCTGTTTTTGGCATTACTGGTATATAATGTACAGATTAGGGAGGAAGACATGGGACGCTCCAGCTTCAAAACTTCACTTGTGTTTTATGACTTCAAGTTCAATCAAATGCAAATTGTTTAGAAATAATTATTATTTTTATAGTATGAAAAAGTTATGTGCATTATTGATTTATTTCAACCATATCTTTAATAATTAGAAGTACTTTACAGATAACATATTTAAAGCCAAATCTATAATGCCCATCATTGTCCTTTGTATTTGACTATTGGCATCAACAAAGTTTTGATTCCAAGAATTTATGAAATCAGTAACATAATTTATGAAATAATAAATTGCAGGCACTAACAAGCATGAGTATGACACCACAACCAATAAAGAATTTAGATGCTCTTGCTCAAAATCCTGAGATGTGGAAACGGCGGGAAAGTTTTTCGTCCATGACAGGGTTCAATCCTTTAATTTACGGCAATGATGTAGATTCTGTTGATGTTGCTACTCGAGTTGCCATGGTAATATATTACTGATACTGTTTGTTGTAAACCAAATGTTCTTATTAATTCTGTGCTGATTGTCATGATGATGATTACTGTGTAAAAGTTTTTTTTAATTAATATGATGTGACATTTCACATTTATAAAGATTGTGTATGTCAAGGTCTGACTGCATTGTATTTTCATTGCTTTTTTACAGATTTGAAGTTATTATTTTATACATCAAATCTTAGATCTTTATAGAAAAAAATCTGAAGCCTTTGGTCATTCATAATTATAAATATTGAGATTTATTTGTAGAAATTTGGCTGCGAAATATGGTACACTTTTGCTGAATTTGCTAAGCTACATTTTTTTCAGCTTTATACATAAGAGCTTTGCACATTACACCTTTACAACTATTTGAAAAGAAAATGCATGAACTAAAGATGTTGGCAAGTTTTAAATAAAGTTTTATATTTCTAAACCTTTCTCATTACTGCTGTCAGATGTTGAAATCTAAAGAACAACTAGTGTGTGCTCTAATTTTGCTGGATAATTTTCCATGAAGCCTATAATATTTCTAGTTAATTGTTCAATTTAAGGGAGAGTTTTCAATCTGTATTGGCAGCAAACTTGATGGAAAGGGTGAAAGTTTTATAAAGAAAATTGGCAAAACTGTGATTGAGTGCACAGGTTTCTGCGTTATTGAGTTTTCTTAAATCAACGCAGGCTTTCTTTGTATTAAAAAAAATAAAAACAGTTTTGCACAATTATTTCAAATTAGCAAGAGGAAATTTCAAGTCCTTGGTGAAATATTGCAATTTATTCAATGCAAGTGACATGTGCTTTCCAATTACTACCTCAGGCTTCTTAATTGGAAAAATGATTTTTGCTTGTTCACGTTTTGGGGTTTCAAATAATGCCTGCACAGTATTTGGCTTATAATTAGCATTCTTGAAAGAGGAAGACTAAAAAATCTCCATCATACCTTCCTGAAATACTTTTTCAAGCAGAGTTAGCCATTTGGACGGAACCCAGGCAACAAGTGTTTAGCAAGTTGACTACCTCTAATAAATTTAATGTATTAAATACCTTAGGATGCTAGTGAAGTGATTGTACTTACAGTTTTTCTTTCATAAAGGCATTTTTACATTTACCTCACCCAATGACATTATTTTTCAGGTAATTTTATTTTGCATGGGAAAGAAAAAATATTTGTCATTTAACATCTTTCAAGTGCATGTACTAAGAGGAACAGGAAGGGACAAAGTTTAAAGTTAATTTCTTCTGGGATAATTAGGGATGAATACATATGAACATTTTGTTTAATTGTTTACAGGTGAGATTCTTCAACTCAGCAAATACATTAGGTAACTTTTCTGAGCATACAAGGACACTCAGACTGTATCCCAGACCTGTTGTAGCATTCCAGCTGTATAGTTTCCTAAAATCTAGACCAGTCAAGACACATTTTACCCATAGATTGGCTAAAACTCAGGTAAGACGGATGTATGCTATTTGTAATAATGGTTACAATATGTAAGTTGAAGTGTTGCTCTTACAAAAATAGGGGATATAATCTCTTACCTAGAATATTTCAACCCATTTCATGCTTAATACCATTTATGGACTTGTCCATCAAGCCATCATTTATTCGTATGGAAATATTCAAACAAGTACTGACTGAATAAAAACAGTGCTGACCATGATCAGATGGCCTGGATGTGCAAGGGGGTCTCGGTCTGCACTGGTTGAAAGGGTAGTTCTTTTACCACTAGCAAGCAGGGATTTCACGTTAAGATGAACTAAGTGTGGCTGATTTGTTTTATAAATAAATCTCTTGTATTTAAAATGGCTCCAACAGTTCAAACTACTATCAGTGAGCTTTATTAATAGGGCACAAAATGTAACATTGCTTTTCATTGAATAATTGTGATGTAGTATATAAAATCTATGTACTTGGCTAAAGAAATTTTCTCTTTTTTTTTTCTTCAAATAAAGTAATTCTGTATTAAAAATTATTTATAAAAATCACTGATATGTTATATAGCCATGCATAAATGGTTGTTTGCAATATAACCTGAGCGGCTTTAAGCTTACAACCATTCATACCGAGCCATATAAACCTGTCAGGCATCCTTATAACTAATAGTATATCAAATTTACAAGCATTTTATAATCATTATTGTTTTGAAAAGAAATTTCCCCTGCTTTTACATCAGTTTTTGTTATGTTGTTTATATAAATGGTATAAAAGTCAAGGTTTTGTTTGGTGCACCCTCTTTTGGTTTCAGTTCAGAGAAAATTAATCTGTGGTCAACTACTGTCTGTCAAGGATGTGTTTGTATTTTTATTCTTTTAGAAAGCAAATTCTAAATTTCCATTAATAGTTCAGGTTGCAATGTAATTCAGTCTTTACTTGTCAAGAATTGATACTTAATCTCTATTTTATGACAGATATTGAGAATATTTGCATTATCCAGAGATCATCATTTCAACCAGTACTTTAAGCTTTTACAATAATCAACCTTCAATTTGCATAATGCCTTGTCAACTATTTGTATAGAAAAGTCATAAAATGATACTTGTTTTCAGATGAATAATCACCATCATATTAGAGATTTATACATGTGTATTGCGTTCATGCTACATTTGAGACATCCATACAATTTCTTGAGACTTTCCAAACAAAATGATTTCTCATGTATATTTTCCTTTCACTGTTGTTAAAAGAATCTATTTAGGAAATAGATATAAATTTTGTGTGTACTGTTGTAGAATAATTTGAGTTCAAATACCCAGGAATATAATCACAAAGGTTGATAGGCATGAGTGATTAATTACAAAGCATTTAAACGCAATATTAATATACTATAATGCAAGAAAAATTAATATATTAACGCAATATTAATATACTATAATGCATGAAAAATTAATAATGAATGATTAATTACAAAGCATTTAAACGCAATATTAATATACTATAATGCATGAAAAATTAATATATTAACGCAATATTAATATACTATAATGCATGAAAAATTAATAATGAATGATTAATTACAAAGCATTTAAACGCAATATTAATATACTATAATGCATGAAAAATTAATATATTAACGCAATATTAATATACTATAATGCATGAAAAATTAATATATTAACGCAATATTAATATACTATAATGCATGAAAAATTAATATCTGTTTCCATTCTAACATACTAATTAGATAAAGAATTGATAAAAACATGTTCAACTATGTTGAGCGTACAAGTAATTTTCCTGACACCATTTGGTTTATTGATGTCATATATGACATGTAAGCATTTATATGCTTTGCATATATTTTGTAATAATGCAATTGATTGGCCTATCTTCTGTTTGATAGGGGTAAAGTGTGACAGTTTTGCACATTTTGTGATATTGATTTTCATTGGATACAATTTAATGTGATGTTACACTGCTGTTTGTTCTATTATCCTGTTCTTACAGATCGGGTTATTTAAGCTTTCAACAGTTCATACTTGACCATATTAACTGGTCATATAACCTGGCCATATAACTGGTAAATGAAGGGTAATGTGTACAGCTTAATTCAGTCTAGTCATAACGTCTTTAATTATGAAAATGCTGAATAATATAAACATTATCATTACAGGCAACGGAATATTTTGGAGAATGGTCACTATGTCCACAGAATGTTGCATTTCTACGGGTACAAACATCTGTGTTTGATCCACTCCTAATAGGGGACAAGGCCAAATGGTACGCCAATCAGTTACAGCCAATAACATTTCGTGTTTATGATGAGGCATCATCACTTGGTGCAGCACTGAGTTCAGCAACAGAGGTTGTTAGTGATGATTATCCTACAGGTAAATAAAAAAAACAAAAACAATACTGCATGAAAATTTTGTGAAAAATGTGGCAATCTAGTTAAGAGACTGTTTCAATGAAAGCTTGAAAGTAATCTGAGACTTTTGGAATAAAGCATAGAATAAAGTTGTCTATAAAACAATATAACAAAATTTTAGATAAAGCTAAAATTCAAAGGTATCTCAATATTTAAGCTTTTTTGATAACAATTATGTTGTCAAGTGGCCAGACTGATAGCCAAAAGGTGGTCCAAACTATTTAAAGACAGCTAATTATTGAATAAAAAGTGATAATTAGTTATTTGAAACTTGTTTTATATGAATTTTGCCAAGAAATTCATGGTAATTGTTTTACAGTAACTTTACAAAAGACAGCATTTAAATTATGTTTTAAATGAATTTTGCAGATGAAAGTGACAGTGAAAGTTTAAACCATATTTTACAGATTTTGCAGATGAATATGTAATAACCATATTTAAATGAATTTAGCAGATGAAAGTGGTAGTGACATTGATATTTTAAACCATATTTTACATGAATTTAGCAGATGAAAGTGGTGATGAAAGTGATAGTTTAATACATATTTTACATGAATTTTTCAGATGAAAGTGGTAGTGACAGTGATGGAGCTGAATCAACATCATCTTCCTACTCTTCCCTCAGTGACTTTGTTACTGACATGGTGAATAGTGAAATAGATGGAGATACACCATGTAAGATTTTCCTGTTTCATAAAGTACCTATGGTTAAGATAACATGATCAGGCTGTCATTACAGATTGATTTTGTTTAAAATGCAGTGCTATTTTTATGTGGATCAATCAGGATATTCACCTAACAATGAACAGTCAAATTTAAAATAAAGTAAATTATTTTTTTCACTTGTTAAGATCAAAAGATATTCTATTTTTCAAACATTTGCGGTGGTGTGGTACAGATTGTTACCCTTGAAATTTTTTCATAATCATTTGTATAATTTCAGCATTTCTGCCAGAGAATCAAGTTTTAGCAGTAGATGAATCGAAAGTGTACAACCCACCAGACAGATTACAGTTACCTGATTCATCATTACCAATGAGTGACTCCGCCCACTCACAGAATGACAGTGAAGATGATGATGGAGGGGATTCATCCGATAGTTCGTACTCCAGTAGTCCGAGATATGCCCCGGAACCTGACTCCTTAGCTGTATCTAATCCTAATATACAGGAAATGGTAAATAACTCAGTTGCTATTATCATTAGTTAAATGAGTTAGTGACGGGATATATTGCAGAATATACCCTGAGTAAGATAAAATATGACACAAGGGGTTAGCTTAAAGAAATAAACTTAACTGACATGCAGTGGCCTGAAAATTGAAAAGAGGTAGTGGGTATTTTAGTAATTATGTGTGGCCTTAAAATAAAATAAAGGCAGGTGGTATTCTAGTTTATATGTGTAGCTTGAAAATTAAATCAATAATGAATATTGTTGTACTTTTTTTATGTATTCTTAGCATAATACCATAACTACACCTCAACATATAAGAAATACATATAAAACACTGTTTTGATTACCATTTTAGTATAGTGTATGAAAGTCAACTGCCACAATGTCTATATTTTCAACTAATTAGCACAGTAAGACACCCTTTAGATAACAGATATTATGGTTGCTTAGAGGTGTTGCTTTACTTTTTACATTATTTAAAACGGGGTTTACTCTGAAAATAGGCAAACAAATTCATTAAATTAATTATTTCAGATATTTCATTTTCTTAGGGTATATAGTTTGTGGCTAATGTTATTACTGGAATGATTTTATCAGGAAGGCATTATTTAAAACTGTTTGATAAAAACATTACAGAAATACATTAATGTCTTAAAACATATTCAGTCTCTCCTAGATGAATTGTCCCGTAACAATTATTATGAAGTATAACATAATTACTACAAGTATGAAAACTAGAGTTCTCATCAAATGATGTTATATAAAGGTTGATTTTGCTCTCTCTAAACTTGTTTATGCTCTTTCTCTGATAGATATTGCCTGCTTCCTGTGCATTAGTTTTATATAGTCTGTAAATGATGAAAGATCTATTGATATCTTGTTATAAAATTGTGCTGAATCAGCATTTGTAATACAGAATGCCAGAGCATTGAATACCAGCAAGGTAAGCTCATTAAAGGAAAGCATTCGATATACTGATCTGGTTCTTTTGAGTGCGAAACTTTTGATGTTTGGTGTAGCAGAAGAGTTTAGCGTGTGACTATTTGGGTATAAGGTGATATCTCTATGGCAATTTTGTCCTATATTTATGATTATGAAGATGAAAAAACTGACATGGGCAAGATGTTGCTGCTAACTCTGTTTAAGTTTCTAAAACATTTCTTAATAATAGTAACTTGTTTAATCAGAATGTTTTATTTTTTAGGAACCATCAAAAGAGTTCAGATATGATTCAGGAAATATCACCCCAACTGGCAGACACAGAATTATAAGGTAAATATTTTTCATTTGATTTAAAATTTTGTGTTCATTTTGACAATCTCTTAAGTTAAAGATTACACTTTAGAAAAATAAGTTTGGCCTTTGTGCAGTTAGTTGATAACTTAAAGGCTGATAATAATAATAAAGACTTTATTTAAAGAGGCAACACTGTTGGACCTGTAGTAACCAGTTGAGCTTATTTGTTTACAGTCGTCAGGACAGTAGTGGGTCAGGCAGTCCCCCACCCCCAGGTCGATCAAGACCTCCATTACAACCTCTCAACAAGAGCATAAATTCTGCATTTGAATCTTACGAGAAACCACCCAGTCCTAGAGACAAAGTTCCTCCAAGTCCTAGGGAAAGGTTGCCTTCTGGTTCAAGTCATAGGTGAGAATATTGTGTTCATGAATATTATACAGTAACACAAATTTTTATATATTTTATCTGATTTCATTTTGAGTTTTGTACTTCCAATTAAAAATAACCCTTTTCATGTTTTGTATTTAAAGGGTGCCAACAAGCCCTAGACCTCCATTAAGTCCAAGAGATCGAACCCCAGGAAGCCCTAGAGACTTAAATCCTCCAAGTCCAAGATTCCCAAGGGTGCCACCTCCCAGTCCAAACATGGGTCGAGAGAGGTTTGGATCTCAGGGTAGCCAAGGAAGTCAGGACAGTGGTAAAGGTGGACCAACTGTACCTAGATCATTGAGCATGCTACATCCAAACAAAAATGGAACAAAGGTAATATACTCCAATATCTAGACTGATAAGGTAGAATACTCTATTATCAAGACTGTTGCCCATCAGGTTTTTGCTATATTGAACACATTGTTATATTGTTTAGGTTTGTAAAATTTCAACTGAGGAAGTTACAAGGATGCTTGTCCATAGCTTTTGGATGAGGTGAAATACTCTCTTCAGTCGTGATAGTTAAACATTACCATAGAAACTTTTATAAAGTTGTTTGTTTCCTTACACTCATATGTTTAAATTTAATGGCAATGATAAGTTTTTGAAAAAAATTTAAATGTCTCAAAGACTATTCCTTTGGTAAATTATATTAAGAAAATTTGAATTAGTTAGTTTTAGGTATAATTGTAATTAATGAGGAATAAATATGTAAAATATAAACACATTTAGTATTAGTACAACAATACTTCTCAAATTTTCAACAACAAAAAAATGAATTAATTGATTTCAGGTAAAATAATAATGAGGAATTATTTGGCACTTTATATAAAAATTACTCTGAGTAAAAGCGTACCAATACTGCTTTGAAATATTTAAAAGAATGAATTTCAGATTTAAAATATCATTAATTCTTAGTTCATATAGAGGTGTTCAACATTCAACATAAAAACATTTGTATTGATGGATATATCTACATAAATAAGAAGAGAAAATTTAGCTATCTGTAGAGTAGAAGCTGTTACCTGGATTACCTGTAATCAGCTGATGAATTATGTCAAGTAAACATGTGACCATGTGTCATCATAATGATGAAATGTTGATAAACAATATACAAATTGAATGTCAAGGGGAGATAATAGGACTCTTTTACCACTGTAATGATACATGGGATGTGAGCTTGCACATCAATTCAAATTTACAAAGCACTATACAGTCACTTTACATTCATATGCTTGATTAATTGATGTAGTTTGAATGTTTTTGTTCTAAATCTAAAATGGGAAGCATCCATTAAACAAAATATCCATCAAGACTTTACAAAACAAATCTATAGGTATGATACATATATGTAGGTCAGATTTAACTGCCATTTATAAAATCATTGGACACACATTGTTGTTGTTTCACAGTTATTGAAAATGTAACATCTGCAAATTGACCTTGGTATAACTGTTAATACTATAAGGTATTTTAAGACAACCTTGTAGCATACATATATATATATTCACTCACCTATATATTAACATTCTTTATTATTTTATATAATGTAGAATAAGGATAAAGATAAGAATTCATTTTGAAATTATTATTATTGTATTATTGTAAAGTTGATTTAAAAAAAATCAGAACTAATGGGGACTTTTATGCCTCGACTATTTTCCTATCATTATTGCGAGTATTTGCCTATCGTAATTGATATGTTAAAGATGATTAATGGTTAAATACTTTAGAAAATTAATTATAATGGTTGATGTTATAATTGATTATGAAAACATTGTAGTTTCAGTCAGTATTGTATATAATTTTCAGCCTTTAGATGGTACAGAGAACAGGCAGTCAGCCGGGTCTGAGCGAGGTGCGAGCCCTTCCTCTCTCATCTCAACTCTCAGTAGCGATTTGACAGATTTTGCTCACAATGCTAGCAGTACTTTTGCAGAGCTTTTTGGTAAGTATCTTTACATAGGGTGAGTTTAATACTACACTTTGATAACAAAATGGGCTTAAAGTACGAGAAACAATTGTTGTGATGTGTGGTCAATATTATATAGAGGATATTTGTTTGTTTTGCATGTAAGATTGAAATATAATTTCACTGAGTGAACACCAGATGCAATATTTTCATGAGTGGCGTAGCCACGAGTGAAAATATAATAGCTGGTGTTCACGAATGAAATATATTTCAATCTTATATGTAAAACAAATAAATTTTCTTTTTATTTCATGCTTTTTAAGTGATTTTAAGTATTTTTTTACTGACTTTGCCGCGTAACGTCGCGCATTCTCCTTTTTGACGTCATCACATCATGACGTCACATCATCAATTTTGAAATATAGTTCTGTTAAATTTCTCGAGCTTTGTTACATTTTAAACATGATGTATGGTGACATCGACTTTCTTTTCCTAAAGAAGCAAAATTTACGCATGATGGCATTTATTTTTGCCTGTTATTCCATTTAGTTATGATTTTCTTTTCATCCGCATTCAGATATAGTTCGGCTACAGTGAAAATTATATTTTATAAATTTCACTTGTGGTTTATCAGAATATAATCATCTGATATATTACAATAAAACACTGGAAAGCATGAAATAAATAAATATTACACTGGCTGCAGGTGAAGATAACAATATCCAGCTCAAGGGAAACTGTAAAGTGTGGTAACAAGGTTCTCCCAAGAGCCTGATATTCCTGTCTGTACAGGCAGTCAGTGTTTGATTATTTTTCTTGCATATATATATTTTTCATTGTTCGGAAGAAATAATAAAAAACTAATACTTTTATTTAGCCTATTGTATGAATTAACTACTTTATTAATGATGACCTAATGTCATCACTCAATGTAAGCGACTTATTTATAAAACGGTCTCACTCACACCAGGTGTGTGATGACAATTTCCAACACCTGTGCAAACATTGACACATCAAATTGATATGCAAGAAATATAGTTACATGTATGTGTATTCTTGATACAATTAAAATGATATCCCTGTTTAAATGGATCTATGCATGTTAGTGTTTTGTATTTATAAGATTTACCTCCCCTGCTGTAATGTATTGTTAATATTTTAGTATAAATGCTATATTGATAACTGTTATTATATGAAGAGTACTTTCAAGATATGGAAATTATATTGATTAAACCCTTACTGCTTTGAAAGTCAGCCAAGATAGCTTATAATAAATAAGAAGTAGTAACAATTCAGTGGATGACAGTTTACCTAGGCAGTTCATATAGTGTCACTGTGTGTAGCTATTCACAGTTGTCAGTTACTGGCAAAGCATAGAATAGAAAAAATACATGCCAGTATATATGCCAGAAATACTGTTTAAAATCAACACTGAATGGTTATGTATTGTATAAAGTACATAAATATTTTGATATATTGAAAGTATGTTAATAATAATGATATACAAGGTAAAGAAATGCATTATTCATTGATATAATTGCCACTCTTTGTTGTCAACAGAGTTATTCGGTTATTATTAAACTTGATATATCACACTTTGTTTAAACACGGTCATTCATTTATTATTAAACTTTAAATATCACAATTTGTTTAAACAGGATTATCTAGTAACAAAGGTAATGTGCATTATAAACAAAATCAGCCTGCTCAGTTTACGGATTTAGACAATATAGATTCCATCAGTCTCTCATCTGAACATAAAATTTGAAAATCTGGAGAAAATGAAATGTCTGCAATTTGATATAGGGTTATTGTTATTGTCTCTGAAATTCATTAATTTAATTGTTTTCAGCATTAATTAGAGTGTTTTCCAGTATTAATTAAAGGGAATAATTACTTTTCTGTAAAAATAATAAATCTGAGTAGGAAGATTTTGTTCTATTAACATCACAGTGAGTACATGTAGTTGAAACTATTTTTTTTAGGAGTGAAAACTATGTTCATCTTTTCCCTGTCCTGAAATCTACATTCACTTTTAACTAAGATCCTTACAGCTATAACTTTTTTTCCTGTATTTTATTTAAGTAATAAAGATTTTTGACTGATTATATAGGCCAGTATGAATGGCTGAAAGCACCCCAAAAATAACCAGGTGAGGTTTTATAACAACAAGGCCAAATAACATGTCAAAAGTCTTTATAAATAATTTATAATACTGCACAATTTATTTCAATTTTGAAAAAATAAAAATTTATTCATAGAATCTACATCAACTTAAGATTATAAATACATGTATCTTGATTATCCAATGAAAATTGACGTTGTAAAATGTGCAGTAGTATAATAGTGTTTGTTTTATAAAATGTCATACTTTATTCCTATTGTAGAGAATGTCTTAACAAAACTCATCTTTTAACTTATTATTTTGTAGTTTTTATTGATTAAGAAACTCCCTTTGCTAGGGGTTTATGTTCTGTTAGGAATGTAAAATTCTTAGATTATTTAAAAAGTATAGAAGTATATGGAACTACCAAAGAGTCTGTGTTATGTCTAAACAAGAAAGAGGTGTCTGTGACAGAGTGGTTAATGTTGTTTACTTCAAACCTCTTGACTCTCACCACTGTTGGTTCGAGTTACACAAGCGTCTTTGGATGTTTTCATGAAGGAAAGATATACAGCAGCTTACAGAAAGTCTGTGGTTCTACTCAATTGGCCATTTATGCCTGAAATAACACAAAGAGGGGCACCTGAAGTCGTCGTTCACCAGTAAAGCTGGAAAGTTGACTTATGACCTATCGGTTATGACCTATGTTGGTTCAATGTTAAACCCAATCGGAAAAAAAAAATTGTCTAAACAATGCACAAAGTGGCTTGTGAAGTCATCCTTCATCAGTTATACTTGGAATTAGCCATATAACCTATATGGAGTTGGTGTAACTTGAAACGTACTCCCTATAACCCTATATGAAAAATAATCTGTTTGTCTAAAAGTAGCATAAGGTGTATATATGATTTTCCGCAGACTCTATATTTTGGAAGACAGGGATGTATAATAGATATGGTGAATTTTTAGCTCGACTTTTCTATGAAAAGGGGAGCTATCCTACTCGCCCACCTTGGTTAAGTTTTTCGTACCACCCCACTTTATTTCAGAAGTATTACAAGTATGGCTTTGAAACTTACCATACTTGTTCACCATCATAACCTCCATCTTACAGACAAGAGTACATAACTCTGTCAAGGTTTTTGACAGAATTATGGCCCTTTTTTGACTTAGAAAGTGTATTGAGCTTGGTTAAGTTTTTTGTACCACCTCACTTTATTTCAAAACCATTGGAGGTATTGCTTTGAAACTGACCATACTTGTTTACCATCACGACCTTCATCAACAGACAAGAGGACATAACTCTGTCAAGGTTTTTGACAGAATTATGCCCCTTTTTGACTTAGAAAATACATTGAATATGGGTAAAATCCACTTATTGCCTTAACCCTTTGAGATATTGCTTTGAAACTTTTAATGCTATTTCACATTCATTACCCCCATCTGTACGCAAGAGAAGGTAACTCTGTCAAGGATTTGTTTTAAAAATTAAGGCCTTTTATCGACTTAGAATCTTGGTTAAGTTTTTAGTACCAGTCCACTTTTTGACTGAACTGTTTGAGATATTAATTTGAAAGTTGGAATATGTCATTTACCAAGGTGTTCTGAGTGACGTAAAAATACCTTATTCTCTCAAAGTGGGTTTAATACTATTAAATTTATTTAAGGCTCAACTCAGTTTTTTTTTCTTTCTTACCAGCCCTCTTTTGACTTAAACATTTCAAACTTTGCTGCAGTGTTCAAGGGTATCACACAATTCAGTAAAATAATTCTTCACTAAATATCTTAATGCTCATGGCCATTGTTCACTTTAAAAATACAGAGATTCTTGTATTGCCTTTTACTGCAAAAACTTTTTTTATTGGCAAGCAATAAAAAAGTCGAGCGCGCTGTCTTACGGACAGCTCTTGTTATAACACTTCTCATAGACATGTGTTCAAATATTATACTACACTCTCCTTGTGTTCATTTGTAGATTTTGTCTGTAATTAAAAGACAAGAGTTAAATAGTATCTGATGAAATTTTATTTTTATGTTTATTTTGACATTGATATGAATTATTATGCATTTTACTGGACTAGATTAAGTACATGTTACTGTTTTCATTTTTTTTCCAGGTTCTAAAACAGGTACGAGCCCAGTTCCTATCACTAACCCTGGCCCTCAGCACCAGAAGCCTACACCTAAACCATTTGCTCCCCTAGGCAACCGAAAGGCTCTAGTCGAGAAGTCTGGTTTAGTGAAGCATGCCACTAACAGAAAACCAACTAGCAAAGAAAAACAGAAGGCAAATGAAACAAAAGGTTCTTCCAACAGGTAATTCTGTTAATAAGTCATAAATTTAAATATCAAAACATGAACAAGAAGTAGTAGTTATTTATTTAAATTTCAGCATAATGATGTCTTCACTCTTAGTGCAGCAACATGTTCTTGTTTTTATAAACAGAAATAGTCTAATAAGAATTTCTGATATGTTTTATTGAGTTTGATAACCTAAGACCAAGAAAATTAAGCAAAGGATGGCAGGTTTGACTTTTGATGTTATGAAATTATATATTCTAATCCTCAATTACGTAAAAATATGAACTCATGTATAGGTTTTATATAAAAAATATATAGGGGAATAAATCAGGACTTTCATTTTACTTCGACAATTATTATAGAGAAAATTGACTAAATGAAGTTCAACTCATAGAAGTTCTACTGTATTACAAAAAATAAAATGTTATTTTTCTCCAGCTTTTTAAATACTAGATATTTGGTATTTCTTAGTGATTTGTCTTAATTTATGTTTGTGAATGGAGAACATAAAGTAATCAATGTCTCATATATCTCAATTTAACATGGTTTGATATTTACTTTTCTCTTAAAATTACTGTAATTAAATCCAAGTACAGACAGTCAATGAACGGAAACTACTATAAAAAGATTATTTTGTGAAGCTTGCATAACAATTTTTTATTAGTCCCCTACCGGTTTACCGGAGGGGACTTTAGGTTTACCCTCCGTCCGTCTGTCTGTCCGTCCGTCCGTCTGTCCGTCCGTCAGTCCGTCCGTCCACAAAACTGGATCCCGCGATAACACAAAAAGTACTGAAAATATTTTAATGAAACTTGGTATATGGATAGATGGCAGTATGGAGATTATGCACGTCTTTTTCTTTTCTTCCTATGTTGAAAATTCTGGTTGCTATGGCAACAAATAGACTGAAAATATGGCAAATTTTACACATAACCTGGATCCCGCGATAACGCAAAAAGTACTGAAATTTTTTTTATGAAACTTGATATATGGATAGATGGCAGTATGGAGATTATGCACGTCTTTTTCTTTTTTTCCTATGCTGAAAATTCTGGTTGCTATGGCAACAAATAGACTGAAAATATGGCAGATTTTACTTATAACCTGGATCCAGTGATAACGCAAAAAGTATTGAAAATATTTTTATGAAACTTGACATATGGGTAGATGGCAGTATGGAAATTATGCACATCCTTTTCTTATCTTCCTGTGTTGAAAATTCTGGTTGCTATGGCAACAAATAGACTGAATTTCAAGATTTCTGATTCTAGTTTTTAAGTTTTTTCACTATAAGTTCTTTATTTCTTAAGATATTTTCTTCAAACTTTAAAAATAAGTTGCTAGTCATCAACCACATCATATGTGACAAAGTTTACAACTCTAGCACAAAATTTATCAAAATTACCTCCCTTGAACTTAAAATTTTCATGAAAAAAAAAAATTGTTTTTTTTTTAATAACTTCTTTTTTTCTGAACGTATCTACTTCAAACTTCATATAAAGTTTCTTATTATCACTCAACATTTGTGAGTGTTCAATACTCTAGCAAGACTATTTCCAGAATTATGCCCCTTTTGAACTTAGACTTTTTTTTGAGAAATTGGTAATTTTTACTCCAACTTCTTCAATCATGATAGAATTTTCTTCAAACTCCCACATCATTATAATATGACAAGGTTTATAAATCTAGCATCCATATTTCCAGAATTATCTCCTCCTTAAACTTTTAATTTTTCCTATTTGTTCTTTTAACTTTCATTTACTTCAATTTCAAAATAAATATTCAATATTCATACCTTCATTACTAATTGTTCTTTGTTACAATCACATCATGTATGACATCGTTATCTCCTTTTTTTTAAATTTTGCTTTTAAAATGTTATATTTTGATAACAGGGATGTTTAAAAAATAACTTTAGACTGTCCTTTAGTCCGTCTGTCTGTCTGTTCACTGTGATCACTTTTAAAGAACTTTTTCAACAAATTTACTTAAAATAGAAACATAAGTGAATGGCCAATGGCCCTTCAGAATGTTGCTTGGGCTCTTACCGGTAGGGGACTTATGGATTGCTTGCAATACTATGATAATTGCTTGTTTATATTCTACTAACCCAGTTTTTATCTAAATCAAACATGTTCTGAATTTCTGGTATAAATGGCATTTCTATAATCTTCAGATTCTTAGAATAATGAAGAATTACATAAAAAAAGAAAAAAAAAAAAGGAAAGAAGAATAATATAATAACATGGCATTCCCATGCTAAAAAATAGCAGTAAATGATATCATAATATTGAAGGCTTAATATCTGATGTTTAAACAAAATATATTGATTTACAGTGCTTAATATCTTAAATGGACTCATCCTTTTTTCAATCAGGACAAAACCATTCATCATATATAAGGAAAATTAAAAAAATATGTATACACTAACTAGCCAACATCAGTGCATGAATGTGTTGACTGATCTTGGTCTGCATTGGTCACATGGGTAGAATCAGTTGCTGCTAGCAGACTAAGGGTTAATGTTGTTATTGATGCTATTAAGAAGGCAATATTTAGTACTTTATTTAACATGCATGACATTAAGGAAAATAAAGATTAAAAAATAGCTGTAAAGATAGTAATGGCTTGAGTATTTGACATTGTGCATTCATTATAACAATTTGATGGAAAAATCATTTTGAAGGTAATTGACAGATGAAGTAGAAATTCACGATACTAGAAAAATAATACTTATTTTATTTCAAGACCGGCTTAAGCAACATTTTCAATTTTGTTGTTTCAGGCATTCTTTAAGGATTCCATTTTTCTTGTTTTCAAAATAAGGTTGAGGTTTCTAAAACAAATTTTGATTGAATAAGTGGTTTCTTAATTGATTTAAAGTATTTTCAAGTCTCTTATTTGTCAAATGGGAAAGGGCCATAAAGCTATGATTAAAATCTAAAGTGGGAAAAGTTTTTTCATAATGTACATATATAACACTGTAAGAATTTTATGGTATTTGTTTACAGTGAGAATCAGCAGTTTTTGAAGGAAGTGGTGAGCAGTGTTCAAGAAGGTCAGGGAATAAGCTGGTTAAAGATGGGCAGGGTGAAGAAACTATTAGAAGATGAGAACTATCGTAACTTCATGATCAGTAGATTAAATAAAAATCTAGACAAGAAACTCAATGATGATGATGTACATATAGAAGATGTGGTAGGTGTTTCATAGTCTTTGGTTCTATTGAATATTGATGACTTGTTTAATTGCTTTGTGGTTTAAGTTGATGTCAAAAGGGATATCTGTTGTTGTTTAGTTTGTGTATCTGATTCTAACTACAGTGGCTAACACATGTTAATATAATAATACGAACATTTAACATTATGATTGAGGTGTTATATTGACTAAGTTAGTATAATTAGATACCTGTTAGAAAGTATTAGAGTTGTCCCCACCAATTCATATGAATGCAAAGCTGCAACATTGTCCAGGATAATTACAGGGAGAACTTTGAAATTTTTTTTTTGGTCATCTGTCATTATAATTTTTGAAATTCTGTTTACCATTTACACTTAGTTGCTATAACATAACTTTCAAACATAAGGGGAATAACAACAACAACAACAGATAGTGTTAATTGTATTTGAATCATTATTAAAGGGTATAAAGCTATAATGTCTCTGTTACAAGGCACGCATGAAACAGAATAACATTTTCAAGCTGCTGTTTTAAGTAGGGTTTAAATCGCTTAGCAATGATTTTCATGCATGTTTCATTTACTCTTAAGTAAATATACAAACATATCTTTATCAAGTATTTGTTTCGTAATTCAAGCAGTAATTTTGTAAATGAATGACAGCAGATAAATAAATTTATTGTATTATACTTTTTAAGTTGTCTATATGACTTAATAATTACAATATTATTTAACCTTGTTTTCAGGCAATATCAAAAGCTGTGTACAAGGGTATGTTGTCATTGTTGAAGGCTTTTGTACATGGGTTAGAAACAACATTCCAGAACTATGGTATAGGTGGCATGGCCAGCGCCTTTATGGTGCTAGAAATAGCTCACACACATCACTGGGCACGTGAACACACAGGCAGTAATAAAAGTGACACTTCCTTAACACCTGAGGTAATAATTCATAAGATCTGGTTAATCAATATCTGCAAAGCTATGAATCGTTTGGAGACTGTTTCATGTCTTTTGCTGAAACTAATTCATTAAAATTTTGTAGTATTTGAAAGAGATTCTGAGAGTTGTGGTAAAATAATTTCTGCAAAGCTAGGATTTAATTCAAAGCTAGCTTGTGTCCTGTAATGTTCATAGACATATAGACTAGTTTCACTTCTTGAAACATTGAAACAAAGCAATTTTGAAAGTTTTTTGATTGAATCTTTTATTAGAGATGACAATATATTACATTGTTTGTATCTATAAAATCTATGGTTACACCAGATTAGGAGAGATATATAAACTTTATTTTAATACAAATGATAAAGGTTCAGGCCACAGACATGATATGAATGAAACAAAAATTATTTAGATAATTTGTACTAACATCGACTTAATTGCTGTGTGCTTAAATAGCATTATAAGATGTATTGCTGTGCATGTGAGTGGGGTGTGTTTTTATTTTGATGTTTTTATGATAAAAAACAGTGCATATATCATGACTTACTTTATACTCCAGTGCTAATGTAAGGCTTGTTTTTTTATATGAAATTCATGTATGTTACTTCTTTGATTTCAATAATTTAAAGTGTCTCAAAGAAATTACTTAGTTTGAATTTACTTTCAAAATATTATAATGTAATTTTCTAAATGAATACTTTACTCTGCAAGAATTATATTTATCATTTTCATTTAAATGGAGAATTGAGCAAAATATTTTGGTGCAAACTAACATTTGATTGTTTTGTGCATGTGTTTGAGATATGTACTAACCTTTTTGTAGCTGAATTCTCCATATGGCAGTCAAGAAAGTCTCTCCATCAAGGGAGAAAACTCTCCAAGAAATCCAGACTCACAAAGTTTGAATGAAGATTCCATGGTTGCTGCCCTTGGTATGATCTTCCTTCCTTTTGTTACAAAATGACTTTTTAAACCTTCTTAAGGCATAAAGACAACTTATTGAAATCATTACATTTATAAATCATTAAATGAGTGATTTATTTCTATGTTACTAAACATACAGCATGAACTTCATGTTTAAAAGAAATTAGTATTCAGGAAATCATAGTGTTATTTAGGAAATGTTTTTGTTTTATGAGTGTTCTTGGACAAAAAAAGTTAGATTTTAATGATTTCATGTTGTCTTTTGATATAGAAGAAAAGTTTTTATAAGCATGCAGCCTTTTTTATATTTTATGGACATGGACCAAGGAAATAAACTTGAAGGTTTTAATACTAATTGTGTGTTTTACTTTGTGTGTGAGCTTTGTAAATTAAAATATTTATCTTTTCTTATATTGGCTTCCTTGAAAAATAACTTTTTCTAGGTACTATGCTTCATTTAAAATAATCAGTTAACCAATCTTCCACAAGAACTGGTGTCAGCCTTTAGTACATGGTACATGGTACATTTCTTGCACACACACATTATATAAGGTGATGGGTTACATAGACTATCTCACTATTCAACCCAATGTTAATGAAAATGTTCCTGAGTGTAAGCTACCTTACACTGAATATTGTTAGGTCATTTGGATTATCTTTTATAAAGTAACTATCCAGCTATGAGTGGAAAGTTGGTGGGTGGTTCTACCAAGCAGTCTGCTTTTGATTAAAATACTTCACAACACATACCTTAGCAGGTGACTTACGGAAGAAAAAAAAAAGAATGTATAAAATGTAAGGAAGCATTATTTTGAAATATGTTTTATACAGGTACACATTTAATTATGAAGGAATAGGGTAAAATTATTCTTTATACTTTTCCCTTAAAGATGAATAAAACACTTGCATTGTGGAGCAACATGGTATGGAATGCTTTGATTTGATGCCATTGAAAATACTATTGGCAAAAATAGAATATAATTCAGAATTATTGTAAGAGTTCTGCTTCTTTGAAAAGAAAATTACTTAAAGAATTATAAAATGAATAAATATATGTGCCATGTAAAGTGTATTTATTGCTTTATTTTCAAAAAAACTAACTTTATTGCATAGTACGCATTTAACAGTTGAAGGCTTGAGAAAAATTTCTGCTTTAGTATGATAAATGAATCTGCCTATTAGATGCTTTCTTTTTTCCTGATTTATTATCCTTGTGCTATATATATAATGATTGTACCTGACTTGTGTCCATCACCTTCTAACAGGACAACAGCAGAGACCATCCCCTCTCTCTTCCTTACCTTATGGCGGCTGGAACCCTGAGCACCCGCACGGACATCTACACAGACATAACAGCTCCCCAGGTAACACAAGGAGGGATTTCAAAATATAAATCTGACCTAAATATGAAAAATCCAAGTATGATATTGTTCCCGGAAAGTATATTGCCACTTCGAAACAAACCAGTTTCTATTTGCTGTTAATTTCATTGCTTTGGGTTCAGAGGTCAGTTTTGAAAATAAAACAAATATGGTAGGAAATGACTAGGCATGATTGAGTGTGGATTAAAATGAACATATATATGTTCAAATAGATTAGTGGGACTGTCATAGATATTGAACCGTAATCAGATATTTGTGATTATTTTATCATATACTCTTACCTTAATTTCTTAAATGAACTTGTAAATTTTTCAATCTGGGCAAAACCATTCCTCATTTTTAGGTGAAAATCTCAATGTATATACAGACTGAATATCAGACAGTGCAGACCATGATCAGAGCAGGGATATGCTGGCTGATCTTGGTCTGCACTGGTTGCATGGGTGAAATCAATTACTGCCAGTAGACTAAGATATAAGTTTTCAACATCATTTGTTCTTATTCCATTGTATTACATGTATTTTAATTACATGTTATGATCTATATAATAGTATTATATGTACCAACCATTGCTGAATTAGGATACTACACTTACCCAACTACCAGTTTTAGAACTGTTCATTATCAGTATCAGGGATATCAAGGTGAAAAATTTAAAGTTAGGCCCACAGTATTGAGCCTGGTCAGACTGCATGGATGTGCAGAATAGCCTGGCTCTATACAGGTGAGAAAGACATCACTTTCTGATTCAGCAGTTTTACGGTTAAAAACTAACAAGAAATAGAGTTGGTATGGAAATGTCAGTTTGATTAATTTACAATGTATTTAATACAGGACTAATTAAAGATATTTGTGAAATATATCCATACTAATTAATTATTGCACACAATTTCCTGATACCAATTTTGAAGAACTTTGGAAAACTATTAAAACTAGAGCAAAGAAATTTGTAAAATTTAGTTTAGATATGATGTGTTTTATAATTTTATTGATAATTTTCTGAGTAACCCCTTCCTTACCCATATATTGTACAGTTTTTTTTCCTTTTCTCTTTCCCCGCAATGATTGCTTCATATGCTATAAAATACTAAAAATACTCTGATTTCATTATACTGTTAGTGCTAACATTTCCTATGTGTTATACATGTTATATCTCTTTCATTGAAAATATTACTCATGATGAAAATGTTTAAAAAAAGGATTATATTTATGATCTGTTATTTTCTTAATATGGATTATGAATTGACTTTAAATTAATGTAGGTTATATTTTAATGTAAAGTTTCTTATACTTATAGTTTTTCATTTAATTAGAATTGAAAGTAATAAAATGTAACACATTAAAGTTAAAGAAGGTAAGAATTAGCTGTATAAACTGTTCTTTGTACCTAAATCTTTCTATGTAGTTTATTTATAATAGCTAAAACTCTGTATTTAAGTATAATAGTATTATATATCAAAACTTGAATGAACAAACAACTCTAAATAATACACAAACTAACTTTAGAAGTCCCTGCTTTGTCTATATATGGTATTGTATACTGTAACTTACTAAAACATAATATTATATAGTTATACTGTGAACATTTTTACTAATAAATGTTAGAAGAAATAATTATTAAAAGCCACTATTTCTGTTTTCTGAGTTGTGATTAAGAGTTATTTTGTATATATCACTTTTTCAGGATCTCCAGTGATTGTGAATGCTTTTACAGCTATTTGTTTATTTGACTATTCCAGAAGGATCTCTTGTGATTGTGAATTGTTTACAGCTGTTTATTTCTATAACTATTTCAGGATCTCCAGTGATTGTGAATGGTGACGAGTTTGAAAACATTGAGATCGTCCATAACAACATGTCTGATGATAACCCATACAAACTGAAGGGCTACTCCGGTCCTGATTTGAATAGAAATATTACCAATTCAAACCAAAAATGTGACATTATAATAACTGGATCAGCAGATGACCGTCATCGAAATATCCACCAGCATTCTTTATCATCACCTCCGGCAGACAGGGACGTGATGTTAGAAATGGTAAAAAACAAAGGTTTAATCAAGACTGCAAAAATGGACGAGCGCATGAGCAGCATTGATTCAGACATGTCGGAGGCAAGTACTCTGGTTAGTGTTGCTTCCGATAAGACCGGACTTGATGATAAAAGTAGGCGGCGCTCTAGGATTAACCACCATTCTATACGAGGTTTCGTCTCGGACTCGGAAACCGAGACATCAGGGGTCTGTGTTTCTCGTAAAATAAGTGATATTTTTTGCATGCTTTGTGGCAGGGTTTTTTTTTTCAAATTGGCTTCTTTGCTTTAAGTTCATAGAGTTAGTGGGAAATTTTTTCTCTTCATCATATGGTGCCAAATAAGGTGGCATATGCATATAGATTTTGAATTGTCCTTCTGTCCGTCAGTTTTTTGTTTGGTCCACAAATTTTGTATTTACGGATTGATTTGAAATAGTTTTTTACAGATGTGTAGCACATCTCACATGCAAGATCAAGGTTAGTAGGTTCAAGGTCAAGGTCAAAGTTACACTTGAAAGGAATTTTCATATAAGTGCATTGATGGTCTTGTCCGGTCAACAAATCTTTCATTATGAATTTTAAGTAAGTCAAAGTTATAGTTAAGATATGAATTTTTCATAAAAGTGCATGGATGGTTGTGTCCAATCAACATCTATCATTCCTTAATTGATTTTAGAATAATGTGGCATAAATGTGGTTGACATTATGATGCCAGTCACACTTGTACACCCAAAGTTGTGTTTTGAGATTTTCATAAAAAAACACTTCTGTCATTGTGCCCTGTCATTTGTCATTTCTAGATGGATTTTAAAGTAACTTGGCATATATGTATTGGACACCATGATGTTGTATTTATGCAATCCCAAGGCTTTTTGCTCAAAGGTAAAGGTCACACATATTCATACCCTAAGTATTGTTTCGGGGGCATTTGTCTGTTCCTGTTCACAAAGCCAGGTCTTGTTTTTTCTTTTGTTCCATTTTGTTAAAAAAAAGTATGTATATAAAGCGAAACAACAAATATGTTACCTAAAGGTATGATACTGAATTGTCATATTACAAGATCATGTTGCTATGGCAACAAAGTATGATTTAATGTAAGCATGAGAGCTTATGTTTGTGCTGCTTTAATGTACACAAAGTTAAGAGGAAATGGCTGACCAACTTTAGCTTTTGATATCAAAATCCTGTCACTAACAATGAACTGTTTCAAATTCAAAGCAAGTCAATTAGAACAATTTAAAGGATTCAGCTGTTATGTTGTTATGGTGGTTTCAAGGAAGAAATCATTTTACAAATTTGAGGTATTTGTTGTGTTTGCATGAATTTTGTCCTCAACCTGTCACCATTCATTGTTATTAAAGTAGTCCCTGTGTCTGTCTCGATTGTACAATACATATGACTGTTCACAGGCCACACTAAATGTTATTAAAGTAGTCCATGTGTCTGTGTTGATTGTACAATACATGACTGTTCACAGGTCACACCAAAATGTAATTAAAGTAGTCCATGTGTCTGTGTTGATTGTACAATACATATGACTGTTCACAGGTCACACCAAAATGTAATTAAAGTAGTCCATGTGTCTGTGTTGATTGTACAATACATGACTGTTCACAGGTCACACCAAAATGTAATTAAAGTAGTCCATGTGTCTGTGTTGATTGTACAATACATGACTGTTCACAGGTCACACCAAATGTAATTAAAGTAGTCCATGTGTCTGTCTCGATTGTACAATACATATGACTGTACACAGGTCACACCAAATGTAATTAAAGTAGTCCCTGTGTCTGTCTCGATTTACAATACATATGACTGTTCACAGGTCACACTAAAATTTGTTTATGAATAAATTTATATGGATAGAAGACAGAACAAAACTAGTTTCAAGAGTCATAACAAAGAAAATTTTGAAAAGCTAGTTGCCATTCATATTATCCCAGGTATGGCAGCTATGTCTCTGATTATAGAGCTTGGATTTTAGGAGATAATTTGTGTAAATAGAATACATGTAAATCTTTTATCAGATATTTGAAAGATAAACTTACAAACTAAGAAAATGCCACTGTGAAAACACCACTAGTTATCCCAGTCAAACATAAAAATCAGATTTAGTTTGACTAGGTTGAAGGCAATGTTAAAATTCATTGTGTCTTTCCAGGCCTTAAAACAACAGTTATTGTTCTTACAATGAAACAGCAAATGGAAAGCAGTGCAGAAAAATTTAAAATCCTTTATTTACAAACCTTCTTGCCGTATCTTGAATTTAAAAATATTGTTAGCTAAACTGTAAAAACTAAAAATTATCTTATGATTTAGCTAGTTTTTGAAGGAAAAGTCAAGTTATTAATATCAAGTTTTGGGTGTTGTCATCATTGTTGTGCAAAAACTTTAAGGTAGCCCATTATTATTCAACATTTAAAAAGTCTTCAACATGAAACCTGGGATACTTGCTTACCATGCCCCTTTTTAACTTGGAAATTTTAACAGACTAGCATCAAAACTTCATGTGGTGCTATTGTTTAACTAGTATTATGCCCTGTCTCTGACCGAGATAGACATTAGTTCATCATATAAATGGTACAGGTCAGCTGAATTGTACATTGCAAGTAGGTTTCTAAAGTTATCCTATATTATCTTATTTTCAGTTTTCATTTTTGATGCTTTTTTCCCTTTATAAGCTTCCATAGCAAACACTTAATTATTTTTATAATTTCCATATATTTTTAATTGGTTTAATTGCTTTTTTAATCTACATGAAGATTTTCTAAGTTGTTATTTATATAGATTTTAATTCTGAATGCATGTATAAAGGAGGCAATTAGGTTTGGATTTATTGTGGTTAGTAATGTTTACCAAGTTGGTGGTGGTTCAATCCCATGTGAAGCCTGTCTCAATTTTATCTCTTTTACACTGTTCAAATCTTACAAAATTTTACCAGAAAAATAAACTTTATCAGAAACACAAATTTCACCAGAAATACCAGTATATTTCCTTTGATTTGAAGACACTAGAAGCTTATTAAAATGCTATTTATTTGTCATCGTTAGTTTTACAATATTTTTGGACAGAAATACTTTTGAGCTTATAGATAATTATTATCAAAATTATTAAAATTTGACTATATTGTTATTTATGATCAGAAGCCTTATTTGTATTGCAAACCAATGTATTTTTGCTAACTTTTTTGTTGCTGATAAAATTTGTAGCTTTGAACAGCTGTCCATTTTTTTTTTAATTTTCTTTGCATTTACAATTTTAAAATCTCTTTTTTATTAAACTTTTCTGCATTTGCAGTTTCTTAATTAATGATATCCAATAAAAAAGTTATAAAATTGATTTTCTATAAAAGTATTTTATTTGCTTTATGAAATAATTATATTAATTTTGTAATTTAATAATATTACCTTAAAAAAGTAAACATTATGTAGTAAGTATAGTTCTTAACAAGACGAAATATAGCAGTAAAACATTAGTTTTATAACAAAAGAGATATTATATGTATACAGGGTAAAGGAAGTCTTAAGAAGGGTCGTTCATCAAGTTTATACAGTAATAAAAGCAGTTTAAGTACAGGGTCACGGTATAGGGAAGGTCAGATAATCTCAACATCCCCTATACCAGGCACTCCAGAAGTCACAAAAACATACCTGTTTGAGGGACTTATAGGTAAGATTTTCATTTCTTTTTACAATATTATCAAGTCATTGTTGATGATATTTCTTGTTAACTTCTAGTCAGTACTTCATTCAAGGCATTTTTGAACTTTTGAGGTTTTTTTTTTTATCCCTGCATAATGTTAGTGCCTTAGACTAGTTTAGAAAATTTTCCTTTTACAGTTGATGATTTTCTTACGGAGTAACACAATTTTCTTAATTCTTAAGAATGGCATGAATTCTTGAGGTTTACTTCCAGCACTTGTTTGTGTTAAAAATTAAGTACCGCTCAAGACGGTGCTAGTTACAGTGAGGGATGTTGCGCTTTTTCATTATCCCCCATGTACAATCAAACAGATTCTGCAGGTTTCATGTAATTTTGTTGTGATTAATGCTTCGGAGGGATCACACTTCTTCCAGATTTTTTACTGTTTTTAAGCTCATATACTAACATAGTTACTATAAACAATTAATTCCTAATTATGTGAACAATAATTTACTTGTATAATGATATATTATATAGGCAAGGAGAGGAGTAGATTGTGGGATCAGATGCAGTTTTGGGAAGATGTTTACCTAGATGCTGTAGCCCAGGAGAGAGATATCATTGGAATGGACCAGGGTCCAGCAGAAATGATGGACAGGTAAATTTATATTGAATTTGACAGTTTAATAACCAAAATGACATCAGAGTGATATTCTGAAAACCAATACAGTATAGAATTGTCACATAATTAAACCTGTAAGAGAGAAATGTGTGTATACATTTTGCTCATAGTAAAAGTGAAAACTTTATTTGTAATTAAACATATGTTCAACTGAAAATTAATGTGCCATTAGCAATGACTCTGAAAGAAATGAAAAGCAACACTAGTTGTCTCCCTTTACATATAATTTGTGAAAATATCTTTTAACAAGAGTATAAGGTGGTTTGTTTATACTGGTGGTCCAGAATCTCTTATTTATTGATGATTTTTGAAGAAAAAAATTGTTGTATAATTGAAAATGAAGACAATTTGAAATTTGTAGACCATGCATAATTTCTGTTACATTTCTATGTCATATTTTGATCATTTATATGAATACAGTTCTATAAAACTTAACAACATTTTTTTGATTATAATAACAGAAATCAATTGCCTTTAGAATAACGGATGATGTGTTTGATGACTGTAAAACAGTTGTTTTTAGCTCCCTATTCGGAAAATAGGGAGAGCTATTGTACTCACTCGGGCGTTGTCATTGCCATCAGACTTTGTTAAGTTTTTGTGAGTAAGATGATATATTCAAATCTACTGAAGGGAATGGGTTGAAACTTCACATGCTTATTCTCTGTGGTTATCTGACATGATGTGCATAGGTCTCTTAACTGTGAACTACCTTTTGACAGAGTTGTGAGCTGTGTCTTACTTTAAAAGCATCAAAAACAGGCAAGTGCGCTGTCCTATGGACAGGTCTTATTTTCGGGCGGTTATGATCGCTGCAATGTTGTTGTCGTTGTGCAGTAACTTTAATGTTTGCTATTACATGAACAATTCTAAAGGTATCAATATGAAACTAGGCATACTTGGTTATTGTGACAAGAGGCAGTTGTAAGACAAGGCGCATAATAATGAAAGCTATGTTTTTGGACTTATGCCACTTTTTAGCTTAAAATGCTTGAAAAGATGTTTATTTTAAGAGACAAGCATTAACATCACATAGTGCTCTTCTTTTAAAGAATAGGAAGTCAGATCTATGTTATAATGTAACAAATTTTTGTTGTTATATATCAGGTACAATTCATTGGGACCTGGTGATCGTAAAAGACTGGAGCATGATGAAGATAAACTGTTATCTGTGATGCTGTATAATCTGGTCAGTTTTATGGTGATGACCAAAGTACACAAGGTGGAAATAAAGAAGAAAGTACGTAGACTGCTGGGGAAGTCTCACATGGGCTTAAGTTATAGTCAAGAAATAAACAATCTGCTGGACAAGATTGAAACATTGGTAAGTACTGTTGTAATGAGACCAGCCATTACACTGATGCTACATTCTTCTCACATTTAAAGAAACAGACAGTCTTCAAGGAAAATCTTATAGAGAATTACTCGTAAAAGTAATATACTTTAAAGTGCAAGTTATATTTTTTCTTAATTCACACCATCAAAAGATGACTAATACATATATAGACAAGGTCTTTGTTACTGACTTCCCCTTGATTTTAATATCTTTTGAATTGATTAGCCGGTTAAAATGTCAGCATTCATTAAATGCCACTGAAATAAATAATCAACTTCAGATTGAATTGCAGAGCTTGAAATGATTGTAAGATGACCAATATAATTGTACCAAAATTTCTTTTTAAGTGCTCTGTATATAGTTATTTTTACTTTGTATGTAGAGATTTTTTTTCTGGACCCCTGTATAAACTTTTTCTAATCACCATGCACCTGTACAAAAATACACAGGTTTGATACATTAATGGTAACAAATATTATTGGTAACAAAGAAAAAGAGAATAATTAGAGCATGTATATGATTTAAATGATATAAATACTGATGGTTTTAATGTTGAAATTTAGATTTCTTATTTACAATTAGAAGTTATACATATTTGCGTTGTTTTGTTCATTTATGCCTGTTATTCACTGATTTTTGTTTCATTTGAATAATAGCATGGCAATGATATTGACCTTCGACCTATGGGGAGTCGTTTTATGCAGAAACAGTCTTTTACAGTTCACTGGGGCAGTGATAATAAAGGAGACATGCTTTTTATGGAGGTAGGCAGTTTTCTTACATGCCATCACGCATGAATTATGTGCTGAAATAAAAGATGTATTTCCTTTCAAAAAAACAAAATTCATAAAAATGACATTTAATGAACAGAATGGTAATTCTCATTTTTATCTCTGAAATATTCAAACAAAAAATACAGAATTATGTAGATTGATAGTGTGTTAGTTACTAATTTGTGATCATGAGGTAATGCTTGAGTATTTTCTGTGGTGACCATGACAACTGATTAGTAAGTAAGTAACGACTTTAATTAATGAGGTAAACACATGCGATTTTCTGATCTTCCAAGCAGGCCTCTGTAAATTCCACCTATGATTTAAAAGGCTTATATCTGAATTCACATTTATTGAATTTTATAAACCAGTAAAATAATCTTGTAAAATTAATTAGGCTTATTAATCAGGCTTATTGTACTCGGATAATAATCTGAAAATACTGGGAAAAATGGATAAAAACCTGACAAAAAAGTAATTTAATTAAGATAATAATTTTGTTAATTTACCTCAGGTATGTGATGATTGTATAATATTACGAAGTGTTACTGGTGCAATATGTGACAGATGGTGGTACGAGAAACTTGTCAATATGACATACTGTCCGAAAACTAAAGTCCTCTGTCTATGGAGAAAACTTGGTGACAAAGTACAACTCAATCAATTCTATACTAAAAAGGTAAGCATAATAACATGTGTATAGAAATACATTAATTTCAAACAAAATATATACCATCTGTTCTGAATATTCACAGTATTAGTTAAGGTAAGGTTTTGTTAGTTGGTAAAATGTAATGTTAAAGGTACAACAATGAAACTTTCTCATACAAATTCTGAATCATGAAAAGCAAGGTAATTTTTAATCGCAGTATTTTATTAAAAACAATTTATGAAATAATGTTATTTAAGCTAGTTGTTACATATAAATGTTTTGTTCTTTAGACAGCTATAGTATTTTACCTCCTGAAAGATATTTTTTCTTGTGTTATAATTAATCAAAAATATCAAAAAATAATTTTAAGAAGATACCATCAAACAAAAAAGTTGTAAAGTAGTTTCAATGAGTCTTAATAAAATTTGAATATATATTGAAAAACAAACTAAATAAAATTGATTTCAGTGTCGAGAGTTGTATTTCTGTGTGAAGGAGGCCATGGAGAAGGCAGCTACGAGAAATAATAGTAAGATACCAGGTGAGTGTTTCTAACAGGTGCTTCACATCATGTTCTCTTGCACTCCCAATGTGGTGTTGCCCACTTTCTGTGTCTCAGTCTGTCTGTCTGTCTGTCTGTCATGAGAGCTTTTAGCGTGCTTTCTCATACGCTACCAACACAGGTCACTCACTAGCCTATATTTCAAAAGATTTCATTCTCTTAAACAACTTATACTTTTAATTCTATGTAAAGCAAATGCTAAAATATAAAACAAGATATGTTATAATTTCAGCATATAGAAAAACGTTTGAAAATTAAGTAATGTGAGTGACATTATGATTTGTTGTCTTGTTTGTGATGTTAAATCTTTACGTGTTAACTCTTTACAATATTTACTTAATATTTATGACAGTCAGGCATAAATTTTGTAACTTGTGAACTCAATCTCCTGTTTAATTTCATTAAGTAATTGTTTTTTCCAGCAGAATAAAAAGGTTAGTACTGGAATATGATCCAGGAATTATTGCAGGTGTATGACTGAAATACTTAGTTAACTTGAATTTAAACAAACAAAATTTAATTGCCAAACAAAGATTGCTATAATAATTTTTCAGCAAACTATGAAAATAGTTGAATTATAATAAAATTGACTGTTGTTGGATATTGGTTTCAGTTCTAGTAATGCCAATGGGTGAATGTGAGTATGAGGTGTCATTATAAAATTAGGACAGAAATACCCATAATTATACATGATATACAATATGGGTATGGGGTTACATTTGAGAACGGGAAAGAAAAAAATCTCATCATTATTTATTCTAAACCACAATTTTACTTTGCTTGATCAGTTTCTGTTTCAGAGTATATATTGTCCTTCTTTACTTTTTGTTTTTGGGGAAATGTGATCTGGTTTTTTTTGTTTATTTTTCCCCTTCAAATTTGACAATGTCACAACACTTGTTTTCTATTTAAGTTCTGGTGAATTAGGCTTTTCACAACAAACTTAGATCATTTTATGAAAATGAGTCAAAATTTAATTTTTTGTTTTCTAAAATTATTGTACAATCTTTAGAAATTTTTACAATTTTGAAATTGTTTGTTGACATGACAAAAAGTAAAACATACTTATAGACAGTAAGATTATATGATCAAGTCTATCAGCTGATGCTGCACAAATATTTTATAAAAAATTCTCAGGAGAAAGATGTTGTTAAGCACAAATATGGATAATGTGTTTGTCAATAAGAATATTTTAATTAAGTAAACTAATGAAGTGAATATACTTTATAGAAACTGGTCAGCTTAAGGTTTTTATCATGATTATCATTTAATGTTATGCATGGGAATTAATTTTTGTCAATCACTTGCTCCTATTTATTGCTTTTATTCCCAAAATCCTTTCATTTAATTAATTACCAAAAATAAAACACACAAAAAAAGATAAGTTTGGGTCAGGTTAATATTTTCATATTCATAAAGCGCCTAAAAATGCTGTGAGTTTAAGTATAAGGAATAACTAATAAAACCAACAAAATCAACTAGTTGTAATAAAGGAAATAAGATTGTAAAATGCACAGTGCCTTTAATTATGTGATCTTTAAACATACTAGTAAGTTGATCTTTTAACATATGGTAAATAAATATGTCTATCTGAATAATTTGAAGACTTAAATTATTACTAACTTATTGTATCAGCCGATTGGGGAAAGCCCAAGAAAGGTAAGCCCTGTAGCGTCCAGTGATGTCGAATGGTCGTGATCTTTATACATTCCTCGCTTACAATGTTTATACTTGTCTTCTTTTTTCTGAACTGTTAATGAATGTGATGATTGATATTTAATTACTTTTACAAGTACAGTCTAGTGTGATGATATACACTTTTAAATCATTACAAGTTCTTTATAGCACTTTATTTTAATTTTTTTGCTCTTAATTCCAAAGGGAATTACTAAAATAAAATTGAATAGTAGTTTTCAATATAATAAACTCATCTGATGTTAAACAGAAAGAACAAGTGTAAAAAAATGACACATCATGAGCTTTGGACTTTATACCCAAGGATATGAAAGCTGTGAAATCTTTTATCATTGGCAATTTATATATGCATGCATTGAAATGATGAAAAATTATTCTGAAAAAGCAATATGGATAATTCATAAATCAAAGTGTTATAAAGTGTTTGTACTGTAATTCATTTTAAATTTGCAAGTATTTGATTTTATTTAATCACTGATTGATAACTGTTACATGATTTTAAAAACACATTTATCTGCTGAAACTTCTATGCACTTTTTTTACTTTTTATTTGCAATGTTTTGTACTGCAGTTAATTATATGTACTTTACCTTTGTGCTTTTATTATTTACTGGCTATGATTGTTCAGATGTTCGAGTGCTAACCTTCAATCATTCGGACATTTGATTTTGGAGTGTCCCACTGTAATTTCAATCGTGTTTCCTCAGTTAGTATATGTTGCTACTCCATTTAGCTATACGTTGATTAAACTCTAGTTTATTTGTGCATGGCAGTTTGAGTTATATACAAGCTATTTTGGAAATTCCTTTCCATATTAAAGAAACAACAAACCATCTTACCTTGTTTTTCTTCTTCCATTTGATGTTTTCACCCTTCGCTTCTTTATGAATATTTGTAAAGGGATTGTGGAAGGCAACTGAAGGATCAGTAAAATCGTTGAAATAACACATACCATTTTTCAGGCCCTGAACTAGGGGGCGAGTTTCCGGTGCAAGATGTAAAGTCGGGGCAGGGTGGGTTACTACAAGTTTGTATGGAAGGCATAGGTTTGCTACTAGCCAATAGTAAGGTAGGCGTATGTTGCATGTTATCCCATATCTTATCAGTTTGCATGGCTTTTGTTCTTCTTGTTGTAAACCTTAAACCATCAGCCACTTTTGGGCAATTAGATTTACCTAAATTAAGTTGTTTTTTTTTACTGCATTTACAAAAAAAACAAAAACAAGAAAACCAATAAAAAAAAAAAACGTGATAAACAGATATTTTTTGAGATTCAGTCAAATATTTGCCAAAGTTGCCCAGAGGTTGCTGATAATTTTTCCATTTCATGTCATGTATATTGTGTTTCCTAACATTAAGGTTTATTAGATATCAGTAATAGGACAGTTATGTGATAATCAATGTCAAGTTCCTAAACAATAAGATCAAGATATTTTTTAATGTAAGAATTTCCATTTTCTTGTAGTATAAAGGTCATGATTGAATTTTAGTGCTTTAAGTGACATTAAAATAAAAAAAGATTTTACCAAATTACTCATAGTTTCATTTTTATTTTCTGCAAACCTTTCTGTTGCTTTTATACACCATTGTAAGGTTTTAATTATTTTTTGGATTCAGTAAATTCAGGCACTAAATTAGTATCTTTATCACCTGTACAAAAAGAGATTAATTAGACCAAGTAAATGCTTACCTTTATGTAAAGCATTAATATGTTTTTAGCATTTTTCTAAATTTATTAACAAGAAATTAAACAATGGATTGTTGTATAATGGATAGTAATTGTTTTTTTATGTTATTGAACAAAGTATGAAAGTGTAATAACATTAGGCAAGTGTATTTTATGTATGCTTTGGTTTGTAGAATCATGTTTCATATTGAATGTTAGAATGGCCTGTTCTTATCTTATAAATGAATATTTGATTGCCTTGAATCTTCTTGATTGCATAATGACAGTGTAATAAGAAATAATTGTCAACAATGTACTCAGATCACATGCATGATGCCTGCTCACTGTTATAGAAATAATATTAGGGTAGTTGCATAAAATTTCACTGCCTGTGAAATCTTTCACACACTAACAACACACTATTGTGTAGCATATAGTTCACAAATTCTTGTAGAATAAAAAAAGCATAAATAACCAACTTGAATTAATGTTAGTTCTATCTGTAATACATAGATTAAATGTTGTATAATCATTAGTGATAATAAAACACATTGATTCCTTGTAAGTAATGACGTTTATACATATATAAAACCTGCACTTTAGTGACTTACATCTACATTATAATTCTACTACAAATTGTTTTAACATTTTATAAGCACATTTTCCAATGATCATGCAGTTTAGTATCATATAATATTATTTAATGTTTTAATAATAAACTACCCTAGTATTGTTAAAGAAAGTTAAAAATATCCTTGTGTTGCATATTTGTATGAAATTTCTGAAAACTTGGGACTTTAGATTCTAGATGAGATTTTGTTTCATTTTGGGATAAGACGTTTAGATGTTTTCATTTATTTGTTGAAAAACAAAAACAACACTAAACAACTTTAATTGTTTAAATTGTATGCATTTAAAAAAGTTCTAAATACAGTTGAATTAAGTACTTCTTAATTTCAATTTCATCATATCATCTGTTTTTGTACTTATTGTTTCCTAGATAAAGATGCAATTTAATCTAGTATGAAACCAGATATAATAGAATATTACTTACTACGGCAACAACAAATATGCAATGCATGGTTATAGTGTTTGTCTTGTTATTGCATTTAACTTTCTCTTCTTCTTTTTTCCCTATTGCCAACCCTGTGGTGCAGGATTTTGAGGTAATGCTATTTCTGTACATTGTATGGTACCATGTGACACACTCTAAAGTCACATGACCATGTTTGTCATGTGACTTTTGAGTGTTCGCAAGTGTACTACGTGAATGCTGGTGGACACCTTGTGAGCTTCTTTATTATTTCAATCATTTTCCTAAGTGTGCTTGTTCTTTATGTTGGTTTTTGTTGCAATTCTGTTCATTTTTGCTATCTGTTTCATTTTCCTCTCTCGTAGTTTTACTTAGTATTTTTTCATACAATACCACTTGTGGATTTTAAATTTTGATATCTGTTTTGCTACTTTAAATAAATTGGACGTTTATATCCAGGACAAATATCTATCAACTGCTTTTCATTGATCCTTTTTTTATTAAAGCCAAAAAAACACTAGATAAAAGCTAATATAAAGTTTATATTATTTATAATTTGGCTAAGTAAATATAAAGATTTCTGTTTATTACGGTGACTGGTGCCTTATTTTTCCCGTTAATTTCGAATCTCGATTTCTTTATATACAATACAAGTAAAGCAAGAAGTAAATTTCAAATGAATAATCTCTCAAGAGAATCAGCTATTTCAGTTAATATATTTTTTATTGTTTATTTATTTTCTACATGTGATATAACAGTGAAATAGAAATACTGATATTGTTATATTTTCTTTTATATTGTGCACTTGCCGGGACGTCACAAGTGGTATGGTAGCCCCATCACTCTACTGCCTAGTCATTTTGCTTTTAATTTATTTCAGTCGTTTATAGAGCTAAATCGTATCAAGAAGTGTTTTACCTTGAAGGGGGAGATATTTATTCTTGAAGAATTCGGTAAGATCTCAGTCATTTGTTTTTCTTTCATTTTTATTTTTTTCTATTTTAGATTTCAAGATTGAAACGTAAAGCAATGAATTCCGCTAGTATAGAACGAGGGTATATACCGGCTGCCACAGTCGCACCATTATCATATTTAGATGTGTATGTGTAAATGGTCTTGATTTTTAACCTGTTATTTTTTTCCATTTCCTTTTTTACCAAGTTCATGGAACTGAATGAATCTTAGCATGTCAAAATTGGAACTTTCTTCTCTATCTTTTCCAAATTTGAACCTGCCTGATAATAAGACACTTTGTATTTCAAACATTTATTTTTCTTGTTTTTATTCTTTCTTGATACCATTTGATTCTTCATGGTGTTTTTTGAATATATAAATTTTTGAATGATTTTTTTTTTTAATTCAACTCGTATTTTCTCTTTATACCTTTTGAATGAAGATTTAAGAATGTTAAAATGTATTTTTACCATTGTTGTGTTCCAGTTTATTTCAAGGCCATTTACATTTAAAGTGTTATATGTTGTCAGGATGTAATTGCACCATGGTATTCTTAAAACATAAAAACAGCATCTTAGATATTTGAATCAGTCTTTCTGAAGAAAACAGTTACTGTGAAAGAAGCAATATCAAAATGAAATGACTTACTTGAATGTAATATAAATTTGAAATAACATGTATAGACAAGAGACTAGCTCAAATATTGTGGTGCAGTTAATTTTAGTGTGATATTTGTTCTACAACTTTTGCAACCAAATCAATATTTGTGATCAAAATCAGATCAATATTTCTCTTTTGAAAAAAATCGATCAAAATCATGAATTATCCTTTCTCAAAGTATGATCTAAATTCTGTAAAAAAAATGATAAAGTTGGCAATGTAATTATTTATTGACACTGCTTCCCACAATAACTTCTAGATTTGTTGGTGTTTAGAACATTGTAAAAGTTGTTGCACAAAATGTTGTAACTCTGTCTGCTTTTATTGAAATTGTAAAACATAGATTTTAAGGTAAGTTTATTATATATGTAATAGACATGGTATAATAGGTTGCTGTGAAGTTTATTAGAAAGAAAAAAAATGTGTGTTATATTTCATAATTTGATAAATAATACGTGTATATATATTTTAATGCAAAGGGAAACAGTTATTATTGTCTGTTTAATTATACAATGAACTTGTTTTATTTGAATAAAAAAATAACAAGAAGGATAAGAGGTGAATGTTGTTTATGACATGGAAGGAATATATACAGAAATTAATGAGATCCAATGTAGATTGGACAAATGCAAATTCCAACTTTGATTTTATATAGCACATGCACTATCAATTATTTTATCTTGATTAAATGCTAATAAATGTCTTCCAATTTTGAAAATATTGAAAATGTAACATATTTGGTTTTACTGAATGAATATACATGTATTAAAGATGGTGAAATGAAGTAATTCTGAAACGTTTGCTGTCTAGTTCAAAATTTCATTTATTATAAATTTTATCAATTTGATACATTTCATCATAATTTTGCATTTGATATGTAAAGCCATCGTAAGTTTGCAAAGTAATATGTACCAACCAAATTTGTCAATTTATTCTTTATTTAAGTTACTAAATACATTCAATGTATTTTATAAGAATGTGTTAACATTTTCTTTCATGGAAAAAATAATATGAGTATATCATTCATGAGAGTTACATTTTATAGATTATTCTATAGCTATTGGTCATGTAGTAATATTTAATAAAGAAAGATTGCATTTACATGTGTTTAACCCTGCTAAATATCTGAAATTGACTGACAAGTCTTTAATTCTGGACAAAATTAGTCATTGTAATTTTCTAAATAAATACTGACTGAATGGCGACCGGAGCTGATCATGATCAGACAACAGGGAGCTGAGGTGCCATCCTGATCTTGGTCTGCATTGGTCGCACGGATAATATTAGTTGCCAGAGGCACGCTATTGTTGAAACTCTGTTCTTAAGAATAGTGAACAGATGGAAATAGCAAACTCGATTTGTGAGAGATAATGATAAGTCTCTCATGCCCCTAGCACCAACTTTAGCACAATAGCAAATGCTTTATCTAAAATTACACATAAACATGATCTACATATAAATAAAGTGTAAAACATGAACCTTTGCCAACAAAATGCGTCTGTCAGTTTGGTTGATTGTTTAAAACTGCTTTTCATTTATGAAAATCAGAAAAGAACATGAAAAAAAAAACAGTTCCTTTTTGAATATCAAAATAGAATATTTTTACCTTATTACATTGCAACTGTCAATCAAAAAAGTATAAAATCGTAGAAAGAAAAAACATACTTTATAATTTGACCTTTGTCCTTCTTGTAATACTTGTCATTTCTAAGTATAACAGTATTTCTCCTATGTTATCATGATTAAATAATGCATAATTTCAGATTCCAAAAGTAAACAAGTAGTTCAGCACCGTTTTCAATCCAGTATGGTGAGTAATGATCAAATACTATATAATGAATGCCTAGACTATCCCAGTTGCATGTTGAAATTCTCCTCAACCCTTCCTACTTGAATTGTTTTATTGTTTGAATTCTAATTGGATATTTAAGTTTGTTTTATACGAGTGGTTAATCTTGTGATAATATACCGTCGTAAATGGTTTTAGTTGTTTTGTATTTGTGCTATATGTTTTACATAGTAACCTGTCAGTAATAGTTTCACCATCTCCTGCTAGGAAACCACGAATGAGTATTGTAGAATATGTTATTTGTCCATTTTGTTTAAAGAGTGCTTCACATTTTTTTTTTATTAAAGAATGATACGAACTTACATGTCTTTCTTCAATAAGTATTAAAAAATGATTACAAGTCATCAGTGTTTGAAAGAAAGTGGCATTTTTCTGAATCTTTTGCGTAAACAAAATTATAGTTTAGTTTATATTATCATGGCCTTAAAGATGAAGAACGTATTGCATTAAGAATAAATGAATATAACATTGTTTATATTGGTTGATCATAAATTAGCTTGGACTAATAATAAAGATATATAGATATACATATATTTACTCACTTAAACATTCTTTAAATATTATAGGTGTATGACCATCCAACCTTGTTTTATTTACCTTTGTATTATGACGTTATGTTTGCATTCTCAGAAAGCATATTTTTTTGTTTATTTCTCCACTGGGTATTCATTTTTTGTTTTCTGTTGCATGTATCTACGTATCTTCCCTATTTTGTTGGATAGGCAAATTCAATAGGAATGACTGTACATCGTGTTATAAACTGTCCAAGTTGCCAAAATAGAACAAACAGAAAAAAAGACAAGAAAGTTTCGTCGTTTTGAGCAGAAGACTTTCTCATAAAGTTTTGTTTTCCTTTTTTTTCCCCCCCGTACTCACGTAAATGAAACCATTCGTTCTTTTTTTTCCTTTTTTAAATGGGTTCAAACTTGTTAAAATCTTGTTTCTATAATATAAAGAGTATTTATTAATTATATGATGTTCTTAAAACTTTATGACGTTTTGTGACTTTTAACAAGTATTTATTATTTCAAGATGAATATCTGTCAAGAAATATTTTAAGTATGTAAACTTGTTTAAATTGTTATTAAACAATTGCCTTATTGGTGATAAATTTTAGAGGAATTGATTGAAATAAGAATTATTTTTGTGAAAGAAGATCTGTGCTTATAATGTTCGTTACATATTACCATGCTAATACTGCCTGGTTCAATTTCTATGATACTTTTTCTTCATTATACAGGCTGACCAGATCTGTTACGCTGTGTTGTGTGTTTTTTCCTATGTTGCTGCTGGAAACGAGATTAAAGATCATCATCGCAAACAGACTTGACCAGAGTAGAGTCTTATACTACTAATATATATATATAATTATATTTTCATAAAAATAACGTACCTCAGGAGGTGAATGCCCATTGTGTTCATTTCACATATAGTTTCCATTGTCCATAATTATGCGTAAATAAATAAAAGTGAAATAATTTAGCTGAAAATATATGTAGATAAAGATACTAAGATTTTGGACCAAAGGTCAAATGTTAAAATAAATTGCCGATTGGGAAACATGGCATTTGTAGAAATTAGTTTTAAGAAATGGCAATGAAAGAACAATAGTAATGGGGTAACATAATAGGTACATGACATGTATATTGAATATTAATTAGTATTAATTTTCGAATGGTGCTTTTATGATGTCATTGACCTCGGAAATGTGCGTATTTTGATTCTTTGTTATAAAAATATATCAAATATAGTTGAATATAGTTGCTTATTTTTCTTGCAGATTACTTTTATAATATAGTAAAATCTGTCTGATTTTGTCTTTCATTATTCAAATTAACATTATTATTTTTTGTACAGAAAGTCTTTAAATATATAAATATTCTATTTTTTGACTTTTAAGTGTCATTTGTGTATTGCTTGACACTGTAAATGCCTTTATTCAGCTTTGAATATTTGTCCAAAGCTTTATATTGACAACAATTTGCCTTGCTTTCAGTTCAAAGGTAAACTATGAGTCATTTTCATATGTTTTCTTGCAGATATTGCCCTGAAAAAAAATCAAATAAGTATTTGGGCAAACGCTTTAAATTTCTATCTGTTGCATAATAGTTCACATCATAATATTAATGTCTCAAGTCTTCTTTACTTATATGCTTAAACTTTGTACTTTTTATCTTTCACTAAAATAATTCCACAAGAACGCTGAATTATTAGCAATTTAAAAGGAAATGAAATCTTGGAAAAAATTGATAATTATGACTCTACTCTGGTCACAACCGTGAACTGCAGAAGGAAGTATAGAAACAATAGAAGTTTAGTGAAACAGTTTACTGACAATACTGATGATTTCTTTGTGGAAAACAAAGAGTATAAGCAGACCGAGATATTTGTCGATTATTTAAGAGTGCAAAATCAGAGCAAATTGTGAAAAGAAGTGTAATGATTGGTTCGAATCACAGTGCTTGTGTACTTTTCTATACTTGATACATATCCCTCGGCCTTGACAGGAGAAAAAGAAAGCAGCGTGTTATTCTTATTTGTGTATTTTATTTGTTAATTGTCTGCTGAATGCAAACATGTGTTTAACACAATATTTGTAAAATGGCTATATTTTATACCCCATACGTTACGTCACATGTGTAAAATGTCTGTAAATTAAATAGCTTTATTTACTTTAAGAGTTTTATGTTTATATGCTGTGTACAGTGCTTTTCAGCCAACTGGAATTGAAGCTCAACAAATCTTGTTACAGAATGACATATGTATAAATGTTATTTATAAAGTTTATGTAAATTTGTTGTTACATTAATCGATGTGAATTTTTTGTATTTATTACAATTATGTAGTTTGTAATGAATCTCAAACAGAAATTTGTAAAGAAAATATTAAAAGTACATTTGTATGAATATGTTACAGCTATAATGTTGAGTAATTTAAGAAAAAAAGAGGCTCAAGTGCCGCTAGGGGAAAATAATTTTTTTGAAAAAAATTGTCGTCTTTCCCAACATTTTGATAAGGTGACGCTAAGTTAATTTTAAATTTTAATGGCTTATAAACTAGAAAATTTATAAGATTAAAATAGGGTAATTTTAAATTTTAAAGCGCTGGAAATCCCCCAAGTATTTAAAACTTTTTCATTTATAGGAAGATAATTACATACATTTTATTTTTCTTTTTTATTCCTCTCGGAAAAAAATCTGCTTTTTAGATCTACCCAGGATTTAAAAATATGTTATTAAACTTTTATTTTAAATATAATAATAGGGCATGTGTCTGTATTCAAAGGGGAACATTATTTGATTTCTAGTTTAGAAAAACTTGATTAGCTGAAAGCAAAATTTTGAAATATCTTTGTTTACAAAAAATGGGAAATGACCCCGAAATCCAAAAAAATTAAAAAAAATCCCAAATTTTACAATTAGTATGCTGAGTAGCAATGTTACGTAGATAAAACCTTCAATCATCGTAATTTTAGTTTTATCTGCATTTAGAAATTGATATCTAATGTTCATATTTCAGGAATTATTGACTTGGATAACTTTAAGTACTGATATATAACTTTTGATCATTAGTTATTTAATACCTTTGAAAATATGTAGTTAGTTAGCTTATTACAAATGAGCGTGTTTTTTGTTCTACCTAATTTGATCATGTTTGTCTAGATAACTTTTGCCACGCCTATGATGGCAGTATAAAGTAAGATCATTGTGTATGTTTCAAATTAAAGTAACGACAAGCCCATTACATCAAATAGAGGTCATATGTACTAAGAACTGATAGCTAAACAGTATTGTCATTAAATCTTTCGATTTATATTTAAGTATGAACGTTTCATAGTAAGTTATCAATATGCAGACAAATGTAAACAAAAATATAGTTAATTTACCGGTTCAGACTGTTGTTATTTTTATGATTGTTTAGGCTGTGATGGGTTCAGATGATAGTGATCTTTTTTATTCTAATGTAAAGGCATTTTGACTGTCTGTGCAATATTGTTATAACAAAACTTAATAAAGCTAATCACAGATATTACTTTGTTGTTGTGTCTTATTGAAACATTAGTTTACATCAGTCCAGATGTATGAATTTATAACAAACGTACTGAAATAACATAAATACTTTTCTGAACAATTCATTTATAGAATAGGACATCCAATCATGATATGTTTTCTACAAAATTTATGTACAGGGTCACATGTTTGAGAAAAAATATGTATTTATGAACCCTGTACATAAATGTCAGTAGTGAAAAATGTAAACATTGCACACAGACCTGTATATAGGATGGAACAAATCAGAAGCTGACTTGTATGCAGGCCTTGCATTAAACACTTTGACTAATTATTCTATGAAATGATAAAATTTGATTTAGTGCCATTGGCTTTTGTTTTTAGTTTTCGTCTCAAAAAAAAAAAACTAACACAGATTGCTCACTTTATGAAGTTTCTGGAGCTTGTTTAGAGAACGTCCACGATCTGCATTTTCATCTAGTTTGCAGCACTTTTTCTTACTAAAATAAACAAACCATAACCCTTAGTTTATAATAATTGCTGTGTTATGTCAATGACTATGGAACTTATCCGTGAAGAAGAAAAAAAACTTTCAAATCTTGGTCCCAGTTTCACCTTCCCGTAGCGTCCATGATCAGGTTCAATCAACCCGAAGCTACAATATTTTCATTTTGTCGTTTTGAGCGTTAGATATAGGGATTCCGTTTTCCTGTTGTTTTTTATAGGAATTGGGCATCGAGTATATTATATGTGAAATATTCATGCTTATACTGTATAGCTTATCACATGGCTATTTTTGCAAAACAGAATCTTACAAGCTGGTTCAAATTATTTGAGCATTTGTGCCTTGAATAGAAATAATCCTTTGAAATAATTAGTAAATGCAATTTTACAATAGCATTCTTATTTGAAAAAAAATGGATACATGTCTTATCTATTGTGGCTGAAGGTTTGCCTTTTAGGTATGAGGCATCAGAATTGCAGCCACCGTTTATCCCTGCATGATCGTAAAAGGCGACAAAATTGGTTCGATTAAATGAAGTCTCCGGCAGGTGAGGTAGTTTTGATCTCTGGTGTTGCTTAAGCTTTGTAACACCTGTGTTTAGCCAGAATTATTTTTTCTTGTTTAACGCCATATCATACGGCCTCAGTTGTTTAGGTTCACCGTAAAACAAAACGAAATCAATAGCCAAATATTCAACTATTAACTCGCTTGAACCGAAAATGAACTATCAACATTTGTCGCCTGGTTATTGCTGGAAAAAACTGTATATCCATACTGTTGGTTCATGTAGTTCAATTTCCGCACTTTGTTATTGAAATTCTTTCGAATAGACAAGTTTCCATCATGTGCATATAAAACATCAAGCCTTTATTTTACTAGTTTTAGGCGTGTACAAACCCTTAAGTACATTCCAACATGTTTTGACATTCTTATAACAGTTTACCAGGCTGTTCTTGTCTATAAACATACTTTGCTTTACGTATCTAAACCTTTTTACATACTTCTGGCCCGTCTCATTTCTTGTGTATTTACATCCTTTTAATTTAATCTATATGCATGATAGATAATGATATAATGGAGTTTATATTTAAATGTTTATTCCTGGTCCAATTGGATTCAATAAATTTGGTAACTTTAATATGCTTTTATAATCTCGAATCCTGAGGTTGCAATTCTTATACAATATACTTAAAAAGAATGACTGAATGACATTAAATATTGTTAAAATACTATCATTGAAAATGGATGTGTTTGTACTTGACACTGCTCATTTTGGTTGTATTTGTATTATGATAGTGCCCTACATATAGCACTAGGAAGCTTCAATAAAGTGATTTGTATAATGCGACGATTCAACGAATGTACTTATTCATTACAAAAATGTGTTTTTAGATTAATTTATTTAAAATGATACTATATTTTGTACCTTTTTGCACAAAAGAAATTCCTCTTATAATCATGATAAGTGACAGATTGGAAAAGTTAAATTTGGAAACGAACTATTTGTTTCTTTATTGCTGATATTGTTACATAAGTATACAGTTATAGCTAACCAAATTTGTAACAATGTATGGAACTACTTTCCCACTACTCCTGGCTGTGTTGCGCGTATAACATTGCATAATTGATATTTGTATTGTCTGTCCCTGAAACAAATTACAATTAATTTATTTAAACAAATATTAACAATATTGTCTTGAGCAATGTTTTATATCAGGGCTGTGAGTTCGAACGTAATTTGAAAATTATATTTACTTTTAAATAAATCATATGGTGTATATATGCTGTCATTAAAATGTCAACATAGAAATTAATGATATATAACCAATCACAAAAGCAAACATTTACTAAATTGATTTTACATAACAAAACAAAACAAGAAGAAGCAAAAGAGGAACATAATTTGACAAACACTGTCAAAACGCATTAACAAAACCTACCTAACTCGATGATCTCAATTTTGACAATAATCCTTATTCTGTGTTTAATAGAAGTATATTTGACTTGGATTTTCTCCAGATTTGTTTTGACCTCATTGGATGTTACAAGTGCAATGTTATAAAGAAGCTTACTCTTTATGATTGTCATGTATCGACACCACACCTTTCATTACTTTACCAGCAGGAGCGTGGAAATTCTGCGCACCATCGTAAGCGTTTGTCCATTGAGTGTAATCGCAATCATCTAGGTGGACATCTGTCAAAATAATAATATTTTCATCAATAAGCTATTCAGTTTTGAATATTTTTGCCGAAAAGATTTGTCAAATTTAAAGTATGAGTTAACAATTATTTAACAGATGAAAATCCCTGCAAAACACTAGGTCAAATGCAGCAGGCTCGGTTTGATTCAACATGGTCAAGAATGGCAATAATGTGCATGCTAAACCTCTGATTAGTTTATTGTACTTTTATTCAGCTAACGTCATGTTAATGAATGATTTGATACGTGTAATTGCGAATCTTTATTTCAAATTACTTCTAAATTTTCATGTTAAAATTTCAGGACTGCGTTACAGTTTTTGGACAATATTTAGGCCATAAAATGTCGACCAACTTCGTTACCATCCATGTGTAATATTCTTTTCGAAAGCTATTTATTTCCTGTCAAAAACATGTAAATAAACAATAATTATGTTAATGGTATTAGGAATGATGATTAGTAACATTATTTACATTACCATGCATTTCACAACACTTGAATCTCCAGATCCTGTCTTCATATTTGTTATCATGATGACTGTACATGCCGCTAATGTAGTGGTTACCTGGACACTCGTATGCAAGCAGTTGATCATATTGATTCTGATGACCTAGTGATAAAATCAACTTTGATAAATATATATTTTTGTTAACTGCGTTTAAAGCAAATATCCCACGCATTGTACTAAGTCTGATTGCTTTCGAAATTAAACGTCATCAAAAGATAAATTTTCACCATAGACTGGTACATTTGTAAATATGGAACTAGATGATTAATACATGTCTTGTCCGACAAAAATCATCAAAGTAAAGTATTTATAATGTTTATCCTTCTGTAATTTTAAACCGTTGCAATGTTTTATTATGCAAATATTGACTTAAAAATTGTACCTGTTACAAAACATGATGCACGTACACCGCTTACGTCATTAGTGACGTCAGAACAGGAAATGTCGAACATTCTGTCTTCTTTATGGTTGTCATGAATACTCTCTACATGACTTACAGACTGTGTTTCCTTTGGACATGCGAAATTTAGGTCTTGATCATAGGCATTCAAATATGCCATACCCTGACGCAGCATGCATAACGCGAAGATACTTGCAAATATCATCTGTATTAAATAGAAAATAAAACATTTCATCATGGCTGTCAATCCCTGTAAAACATTTTAGTTTAGTTTAAACAATATTTAGTTCATTGGATCTACTTTCAAACAGCGATGGCCAAGTTGTTGCTCGACATACCAAAAGGAGCGTTAAAAGAGTTATGTAGATCTACTGACAGTGATGAACTAGTGGCTCATGTCGTTGTGCCTTAGAGGCACATTTTACCGTGACCATGTTTTCATTGCTATAGTTAATTACTACATTACAAATAACCCAGTGTCCGGGTTGCGCGGGAATAAATTATTTCGTGATAATGCACAAGTGCACCGGCCAGCATTGCTCCATGCTTATTTAGAGGATCAGAGAATTGAGGTTTTGCTACATATTCCGCGTATAGTCTTAAACTCTCTTCATGTGACTTTTGGTTAAATCCATACATCAAATCTTGCCCTAGCGGTCGAATGATATAAACAGTTAACCAAAAGATCTGTTCAAAATGCTTTTTGGGAACGGATTATGACCCTTGAAAAGTTTGTAGAGGTCCATGGTGAATATTTTGAAGGACTCTACTAATCATTTTTTTCACAGGTATGACTTATTTATAAAAACGCGCTGCCGTCTAATTAAAATTTGCCCTGTACTAGTTCGAGGCGTTTCATTTATAAAAGAAATGTCAATTCAATATATAAAAAGTAAATGCTGTCATATGACTTTCAAATGTAACTTGAACTACTATATAACTGAAAAGCAATCAGAATGGAAGGGAAAGTGGAAATAAAAGACAATGATCATTTAATAACAAATCGACGTTTAGAACAAGATGCTACTACGCACAGTAATAATTTTAAAGCGTTGTGAGAACAAATCCCACCGTCCAAACAAAGAATGCTTATTTACAATAAAATGTTTCCCAAAATAATCTAAGGAAAGAAAGCTAGTTTTATTATTTTTCATCGCAGTGAAACTTTTTTCTCCGCATTTTTACTGGTGTTTTGCCGGACTACTTCTTCAAAATTTAGAAAATACACAAAATTTAAGGGAAAGTCTTTCAAATTGTGATGTCAAAAAAAAAAGAGAAAAATGTATATAATAAACATAAAATTAAAGTTTTTTTATAAATACAGGATTTATTTTTATCTTGTGGTATGAAAATTATCATATTTCACGCGTGGCTACCGCCGCTCATGAAATATTTATTTTCACACCAATCGATGAAAATAAATCCTGTACAAATGTTTTTGTAAAAAATGAATACCCTCTAAATACTAGATTATTTTTAATGAAAGTATAATTTTAAAAATATAATAAAAATGAAGATCTATTCGATCTCATTCAAAACTATTAACAAGAAAAGCATTGATGCAAAGCATCAAAGGGCGTCCAAGCAAGAAATGCAGCAGGTGAAGATGAACTAGTAGATATATGATGACAAGATATTCTTATAAACTTTTCAATGAATATTTGGTTTTTACCACTTATGAATGAATGGACGAAAGACATTGTTCATTATTAACTTTGATTGGCATGCTAGAGATTAGAATATTACATGTAATTTCTTTATGAGCAACGGATATATATGTATACAATCATTTATAATCCATATGTGTAACGCATGGTCAACACCACACTTGTGTTATTGTTATTATGTTATCACTATTAGCGAAGACCCCTCTAAAGGTATCTGTTCACACTTACTAACAATATGACACTGGTTATCATGGTTATATTACCATGTTGATCATGTTGAGCATAATTGTTTACAATAATTGTAAAATCTATTTTAATAAAAAAAAATACAGATTTTATGAATATTGTTTTCTTTTCTTTTTTTTTGTGTTTTATGTGCTTTTATAATACTGAGTTTTTACGTTAACTATTATTTTAAGAATTCAATTGTCATATTGACCGACCATTATAAGTCAAAACTTAACTGGAAAAAGCAGAGACATAGATATCTATGTCTCTGGAAAAAGTCAGAAAATTATGGTTAATCTTTCAATATATAATATTGTTTATTCTTAAAACATATACATGTACATTTGTATTTTTCTTTATCATTTTTTAAATTATCAATCAATTATCTAATTTGTAACTTTGAATAATTCCTCGGCATCTTTACTAAATAATTCCTCGGCATCTATACTAAACACGAATAACAAATTAAATAAAATGTTTCAAAGTTGATAGTGTCATATTAATACCATAAAAATGTCCCTTTTTATTGTACATATTAATTGTTTTCATCTCATATAGATAAAATAAAACATGCTATTGTTGTTGTTGGTTTTTTTTTCGAATTGTATGTTTATGTATAATAATAATCAATAAATTTGAGAGTTGATCTGTGTTTATTAATTATTGTAACCAAACTAAGTGACAAACATTCATTTTGAAAAAAAGCATATTTATCTGTAAAATATTTGTTCTGTTCTGTAACGATATCAAACATCTACTGCAAAACCGGGAGAGACCGGACAATAAACGTGTGGTACTATTCGCCGGCCATTAGTAAATCCCGGTCAAAATAGACCAGCAGAGACCGGGAATTACCGATAGGAGTACATCCCTCTATAAATAGATTTTCGGTATATTGGTAATAACATACCATAATAACCCACTGTGTACTACAAAATGATAAATAATAAATACCCCGAAGAGCGCGATTTATTGACGGAAAAGGTTATTTCATTTGAAAATTCTCCAGTTCGCGATTTCATTGTATATATCGCGACATTATAATCAAGCACCCTTTATGTCCGACTAAAAGGCTCGAGAAGTTGCTGTCGCCCTTTCACAAAATCTGATTTCATTCCATAAAAGGCGCCGCGCTTCGGCGCGGACGCCAATTAATGCGTCAGGGAATTGGTACTGTTTGTAAGTACAAAGAGTAACTATGCATACCATAGCAACTACATATAAAATATGGTAATAATGCTAGGTAATAATTTAAGTATGCTGTCATCAGACAGGAGTGGTGGCTTAATCGATGTGGTCAAGGGTTGGTAGACTTGCACCCTAATAACCAGCTTTTTATAATATACCACCAACTGGATAGCTCTAGGAAAGGGGCCCGGGTAGATTAATTAAGCTGCAAGCTTTCTTCACATTTGAGATTAAATAAACATTTAAAAGCATTAAAGAAATGAGCTGTTAATCACTTCAGATTTTCTGTTTTGATTTGAAGCATTTTGTTTACGAATAAAATCTTATAATTATGGAATATAACAGGCTTTTTAATTGGTTATTTTCTAAGGTTATAGGTTAAATGATATTATGACAGGTTAAAGGTCAAATTGTTTTACTACGCTAGTGCTTATAAATAGATAGTTTTGGCGCCATTCTTGTTACAGTTTTGTCAGACACGTTTGAGATTAGACGCTTTTTTAAATTTGAGAAAATTGTTGTCATGAAAGGTTTTACTGTGCCCGACATTTAGTTTCAAATATTTTCTGTTATCAATTTACTCGTATACGATGTAGTACTCGGGACTATTTGTTATTGAAAATCAGCTGTTTTGGGACCAGCTTGTAGTCTTTTTGTGTGAAGGACAAGTATAATTTGTTTTCGAATTTACTGTTCATCATGAGTGACCGAAAATAAGCGAGAAATAAAGAAGTAATCGATTACAAAGCAATGAATAAAGGAAGAATATCCACACCTGCTAAGAAACCACATATTTCAGAGGCAATAACGATTTCTCCCGTCCAGTTGTATGATTTTCCTAGGGAGAATGTCGCTTCGTCACAGTCTAAAGTACTTCAGGGAGATGTCAAGGTTTCTGAAAAAGAACATTTGTTGGCTCGTTTGTCAGCTTTAGACGAACAGCAGGCTCGCTTGCAGGAACGGAATGAGCTGGAGATGCTTAGGAGGCAAGTAGAAAAAAAGGAAACGTACATTCACGACCTTGAGAAGTTACTATCTGTGTCAGGTTCCGCTCATGTGAAGGATAGTGGCACCACTACAAAAAGTAAGAAGAGGGGTCAAGTTGACAAAAAGGGTAAACAGACTGTATTGAGTGCCCCTCCGGTGAAACAGACGTCGTCCAAAGGTGCGGGTACTTCAAAAGAAGGTATGTTTGTTACTATTGACGCTTTGCTGAAAGTACCTGGTTTAAAAAAGTCTGCCAAGAAGGAATTAGCAAATTTAGGTTTGTTAAGTTCTGAATCATCTGATACAGATTCAAGTTCTACCTCTGATTCAAGTTCTACTTCTGAGGATGAAAGTTACTCTGATTCCTCTTTAAAAATCTGGAAACACAGTGATCCCTCGGAAGCATTAATCACAACAAAATTACGTAAGAATTGCAGACTCGGCTTGATTGAGTCTGTACATTTAGACTTTAAGTCATGAGAGGGTTAAGATTCAAGGTAGAAAACACAGAACTAAATCAGGTATTACTTCTAGATCTTCTGACTCGGTTAGATATAAGCAACGTTATCCACATGCGAATCTGCGCTTTGATTTTGTGAGTAAGGACGTTTCATTTGAGAAACTTGATTTTAACTTATTCATTGCGGGAGAGTTAGAGATTGTTTGTTCTTCAAAGATTAGTAGACAAGAGAAACAAGGACGCTTAAATTTATTTAAAAAAAACTGATGTATCTTAACAGCTCATATGAATTTGTAGTAACTAAGTCTTTAAACGCTGCCAAACAGAGAGAAATTGAGTTCTGTCTAGATATGGTTAAAAATTTAAGTATAGGTCAGAGTAAGTACAGTTGAAGCCTAATCCCAGGAATGGCCTCCCTCAAGAAAAAGTTAGTACTGGTACAGTTGATTATAAGAGTGTCTGGTTTTGTTCTAAGTTTCAGAGAAATAAATGTTCTCTAAAGTCTGCTCATGAAGTCACTAGTAAAGGAGGTAAAATTCGTTTTGCTAAACACATCTGCGCTACTTCCTGGGACTTGGATAAGAAAGAATTACCACATCCAGAATGCTCTAGTGCTTGCCCACATACAAATCAGTGACTGTCTATTAATGTTGTTTAAAGAAATAATTTGGTTGATGTTTTCTTACCTGATTATTGTAAAAGGAAATTTGTCAGTTCTTTGGTCGGTAAAGTTCCTTCTTCTAATACTGGTTGTTTTTGTAATCATGATAGAAGATGTAAAGTTTGTTTAACTCTTAAAGAGGAGTTGAATTCATCTTCTGTAGAGAAGATTGATATTGCTAAGCAAGTTAAAGCTTCTGGTAAGTTTTACTTTGAAGGTTGCCGGATTCAGGTTAATCATAAAATTGATACTGATTTTATGAGTAAGATGCTTCATGGTTATTTTGATATGCAGGTTTGTGATATATTGAAATTCGGGTTTCCTATTGATATTGATTTAGAGGATAAAAGTATTTTATTGTCTGAAGCTTCAAAAGTGAAGAATCATATTGGTGCTGTTTTGTTTCCAGATGATATGGTCAAATATTTACAGAAAGAAGCTTCATATGGGGCTATTATTGGACCTTTCGATAGTTGTCCTTTTGTTGAAGGTATGGTTATTTCTCCTCTTAAAACTGTTCATAAATCAAATCCAAATAAACGAAGGGTGATTTTGGATTTAAGTTATCCTAAGAATGGTAATGGGGTAAATGACTCTGTTCCTAAAGATCATTATCTTGGGAACAAGGTGGAGTTAGTTTTCCCGAAAATTGATGATTTTGTAGCCTTAATTAAGAGCAAAGGTCAAGGTTTTTTATGTATAAACTGGATTTAAGGCGGGCATATAGACAGATTAGTATTTGTCCTTCTAGTTATAATCTGGTCGGTTTTTCATGGAAAAATCATATCTTTTTTGATACAGCTTAAGCAATGACGTTAAGGTCTTCCGCATATATTTGTCAAAGGGTTACTAACGCCTTTGCTATCATGATGTGTAATGTGGGTTTATCTTGTTTAAATTATTTGGATGGTTTTGCAGGGGTAGAAAATGAATTAACGGCTACTTTTGCATTCAATTTTTACGTGAACTTTTTATTAGAAGTGGAATTGAGGAGGCTATTGATAAAGCTTGTGCTCCTTCTCAGGTTATGATATTTTTAGGTGTTTTATTTGACAGACGTTCTTAACTATGCAGGTTACAGAAGACAGGCCTAAAGAGATTAAGGATTTAGTTTCTTCATGGTTGAACCGAGAGCCTGCATCTTTAAAAGATATACAGAAATTGCTTGGCAAATTAAATTTTGTCGGAGCATGTGTTAGATCAAGTCGTGTTTTTATTAATCGTATTTTGAATTGGTTAAGAGAGTGTTATGATACTCAAATGAATGTTTTTAATATTCCCTAAGAAGTGAAAAAAGACTTATTATGGTGGAATAATTTTTTACCCATTTATAATGGAATTTCCTTAATTGATTACGGAGAGTGGTTACAAGTTGACAGTGTTTTTAGTTCTGATAGTTGTTTAATTGGTTGTGGCGGTATTTATGGTTCTAAATTTTTTCATACTCCATTTCCAGGATATTTTTGGATCAGTTATTGAGCATTTCTTGTTTAGAGATGTTGACTGTTTTAGTTGCATTGAAGCTTTGGGGTCCTGATTTACAAGGGAAAAAAGTGGTTATTTTTTGTGATAACTTGGCCGTTTGTATTGTTATCAATACAGGTAGAGCTAGGAATACATTTTGCAAAATTGTTTGAGAGAGATTTGTTTCATAGCTTCAGTACATGAGTTTCAGTTAAGGGCTACTCATCTTGCAGGTACTAATAATCGTATTGCAGATTGCTTGAGAAGATGGCATTTAGATCCTAAATTTAAAGCACAGTTTTTTGACTGTGTTTCAACTTTTTCTTCTTTGACCGATGTTATGGTTCCTGTAGATCATTTTAAATTTCTACATGATTGGTAACTTCTTGTTTCAGAATCAGAGCTTAAGGTTTTGAAGCGAGAGCTTAGAAAGTCCAACACTTCAGCGTTTGCAGAAGGGACAAATAAAAATCTTAGCATTCAGTGGGAAAGTTTTATTCTGTTTTGTTTATATTTTACATTGTGTTATTTACCCGCCTCTACTGTCACTTTTCAATTATACGCTCAATTTATGAGCAGATCATTTGTCTCAGTGGAAAGTATTAAGAATTATGTGAGTGGTGTTAAAACCTTACATTTGTGTTTAGGTTACAATATTGATAATATTAACACGTACTTGTTAAATTTGTCTTTTAAAGGTTTACATAGATTAAAGCCTAGGTCAATTAAGAAGGCGGAGCCCATTACTCTGAATATATTGTTACAGATTTATGGAATTTTCGACTTTTCAATTGGTGATAATCTTATTTATTGGTGTTTGTTTTTATTTGCCTTTTTTCTTGTGGCTAGAAAATCTAATTTGGTCCCCGCAAATTTTTCAGATATTGCTAAAGGTCGGTTTTTAAGTAAAGAGAGTGTGCGCTATTTCGGTGATTATGTTTTGGTTTATTTTAATTGGTCAAAAACAATTCAGTATGGAGAAAGAGAGGTTATTAGTCCTTTGTTGAGGCTTAAGGATGTTAGATTATGTCCTGTATAGTTGCATATGAAAAAAGGCTTGCCTTAAAGTTTAACAATAGTAATAATGTTTTATTTTCTCTTTCTAATGGTTCTTATGTTTCATATTATTTATTTCAAAAGAAATTAAGGAAGTGTATTGCCTCAATTGGCTTATCTCCTAAACACTTTTCTTCCCATTCTTTTAGGGGTTTTGCAACTTTAGCTCATCGTTCTGATATTTCCCCAGAGCATATTCAGCTTTTAGGGGATTGGAAGTCAGACGCTTATAAATCGTATTTGGAACTGAATTGGTCTGATAAGGCTAACATTTTATCAAAAATGTTCGAGACAATATAATTTTTATAGCTCTGATTTTTCTATTTACAGATGTGCAAGTTCACATTTTATCGGATTCCATGGCTAAGTATGTAGATGGAATTTGGCATTCAAAAGTTCATGCTTTTACGGGCATCAATCTGGTTCGCTTGACTTCTAAGATTCAACGGGATCATTCTTTAGTGAAAAAAAAAACATTTTACTATTATACATGTTGGTACTAATGATATAAACTCTCGTGATAAATTGTCTGTAGACCAAATTATCAGTTATTTCAACAATTTGATCACAGTTATTCGTGATATTTCTCCTACACACATTGTTTTCTCCAGCATTCTGCCTAGGCCTGCCGATTATTCTCAAACAAGTGGTAAAGTCAAATTAGTTAACCAAAGGTTAGAGGCTAAATGCAAGGAACGTAAATGTCAATTTGTTCATTCATACCGTTTCTTTTTTCATGGTGGCAAGCCAATTTCTGATTTGTTTGCAGTCAGAGATGGTGGGTTACATTTAAATTTTGAAGGAACTCGTCGTTTACGTAATTTCTTCATTCACACTTTTTCACATTTAATTAAGGGTAAATTTGCTATGTAAACCAGGTTAAATTTTTGTTTACAGCAAGTGGTGCAGATTTGTTTTTTATACATAAATATTTGATATGTCCGGATAGGCATTTTTCTGTGTTTGTTGATTTGATCAATAGCTACTGTTGCTTTTAGGGATATAACTTTTGTATCCTTGTGTATATATAGTTTGTTGTTATAATATGTAGTTTGTGACTTTTCTTTTATATGATTCTTTTGAATATTGTGATAATAGTCAGTTGGGTAAATTGATGAGTAGGTTAGGGCTAGAAGGAAGTGTATTATTCCTTCAGTCTTTTATATACTCTTATGGTGGAAGTATCAGTATTTCACCTAGGCTTTTTCCGTTTTAAAGGAGGTATTGTTCTTCTTTAAGGGCTTCTGGACAAGTGGTAATGGTTACTGGACGTTATCCTTAAATAATTGTTCTTGTTTGGGTTGTTGTTTGTCTGATATCACAATGTTTTATTTCAATGTATTTATTGTACAGTGTTTTAGTTGCTTTTTTCTGTTTGTCTTTTTGTAAATTAAAGCTACACGAATTCAGATGTTCCATAACTTCTTAAAAATCAATCTTAGGTTAGTAGATTGTTGATGGTTATAATTTTCCTTTTTTGTGGGTCTTTACTGCAAAGGGATTCTGAAGGCTTGTTGTTTTAATGTTTGTATGTATACTTGTTTATATTTATGTATAGATGTTCTAATGTTTGTATATGTTACGCTTTAATTGTTGTTTTGCTGAAATTTTGCTTTTTTTGGACTGGGAGTTGTCGGATTTGTTGTATTTCATACTAGTTGTTTAAGCAGTTATAGGTCACTGTAACATTTTTCTGTGAAAGGATTTGATACATCAGGTGACTTTCTGTTCTAATGGAATTATCTTATCTAGTTGAGTTTAATAAGATATTCATTAAGTGAATTAATTATTATCATGCTTTTGTGTTTAACGTGTCTGCTTGCTCTATTAAAAATTATTATTATTTATTATTGTGTTTCTGGTTATGACATAATTATTGCACAGGAGCAGATCTATAAATACGTTGGATCAGGAAAACCATCACCGATTGAATGATTTGATTTAATCGTAAAGCAAAAACGATAAAACTTTATTTCAAAAATGTTGCTACCGAACAAGACACTTAAATACTGTATGCCATAATTAATACGGTTTTCTTTTCCTTAGAGCTATTGTTTCAATGGAAAGTTCGCAAAAGCTATTCATACACTGTACCATTCATACGGTCAACTTGAAATAGCTTAAATAAACACAAACTTTGAAAATATTTAAAAAGTTTTAATATAAGTAACAATTTGTTTAAAGTTAATTGAACTAACCTTGATTGTTGTTTACTCCTCTTGTAACTCAAACTAACAAACAGGTCTAAAAGTCACAACCTGACTTTATATCACTCCTTTAAGAACAATAGATATGAATTGACCTCTAAGACACCGTGATTTCATCAATATTTACTAAATTATCTACGCTATCACGTGGCGTTATGTTATAATTGTGCCTGATAAGAATATCCAGATGTGGTTTCGAATATTTGTTACTTTTAAATTTTTATCTATTTTGAGTTACTAAATTATTGTGTTTTTTTATATAAAATTAAGCCTGACTATCCATGCCTCATCTATATGTTTATTGAAATATTTAACAAAAACGTTTTAAAACTATATATGCATTTTAAAAACAATAATTGACTGAAATGTACAAAAATAAACAAATAAGAAATATCTATAGCGTCTTTTGATTATCTGTCATGAATAATAATAATAATAGTCTGTAAATGAACCTGTTCAGCAAATAAAGAGATTGCAGTAGGATGGCAAATAGCCACGCGGATTTTTCATCCTTGGCTGACAACCTAAAAACTAAATGAAATTTAAAGCTATTGAAATATGCAAGCCATGAGCTAATAAATACAACAAATAGTATCTATAACATTTAAAGCAAAATCAGTCACCTGAAGAAAATTGCAACGTATTTTGTAGTATTTTGATAAAGATTGAGGAAATGAAATTTACTTTGAAATCGAATAGTTGATAGTACAAACTATAAGTTGCTTGTTTTGGTTGCTTTAGGTTTATACCGTTTTGTGCCTTCTTCAACGATTCAGCTGTTCTTCTCAGATTGTATTTATTGATAATTATATAGTTTATATATATATCAAATAACAAACACTACATCCTATGTTATGCCAAGGATACCTGAGATTATACACTCAGTTTATATTATCATGAGCTTAAAGAGGAATAAAGTATTGCATAAAGAATAACTGAATATAACATTTTTATGTTGGTTGGTCAAAAATGAGCCTGATATTTATAATAAATATATAGGAATACATATATTTCCTCATTTCAACTTCTTTGAATATTATCGGTGTATGTTCATCCAACCTTGTTACCATTGTATTTTTGCATTCTCAGAGAGCAACATTTTTGTTTATTTCTCCACTTGGTATTCTTTTTTTTCTGTTGCATGTATCTAGGTATCTTCCCTATTTAGTTGGACGGGCAAATTCAATAGGAATGACTGTACAGCGTGTTATAACTGTTCAAGTCGCCAAAGTAAACAACAGACCCAGATGTTTTTCTTTAAATGTATCATTGTTTGTTGAAGTGTGAATGCTAAACACAAAATGGATATTTATCCTTTGCTGTATATGTACCTAAACTGGTTAGCATTGTCCAAGAAACTTTACTTAACATCGGTATACACTGCGGCCCAATTGAATTGTGAAACTTAGCAATTATTTGTAAATATACTTTATTTCACAAGATACTTGTATGTTAACATTATAATTCTCTGCTCACTTATCCAATCTGTAATTCAATGTAATACCTCTGTAATTTCCAACGTCATTCAATTTAATTGTATAATGTAATCATTAATCCATACCTTTGAAAAATACGCTAATTGTCTTATTTAGTATAAATATCTGGGAAAAAGTGACCCCCGGAAGCATTAAAAACAGCAAAATTATATGGAAATTGCAGACTCGGTTTGATTGAGTCTGTAGATGAGGGATAATGAAAAAGTGCAATATCCCTCACGCCCCTAGCACCGGGTTGAGGGGCACTCAATTCTGAACACTTAAAGTGTTGGACTCAATGACCCCGAAAGATCAGAAAAATATAACAACGCTGAAGTGAAGTAAGGGGCAACTTATAACGGCTGCCACATAGCACTTGACATCTGCTGTAGTGATGTATAAATATCTTATTTATAGATTTAATTGACGAATGCAGCTGGGAACTACCATGTTTAAAAAAATATTGATGTAAAAATCAGGACCACAACCTTTCCAATTTCTTGATTGTTTTATAGTTATTTGTAACTCTTTTATAATCATATCAGGATCGAATTCTAGAAACATTATATACAGTTTATTTACTATTAAGGTACGGTTTATTAAACTCTATAATCAGTTTTATCAGGAACATATACATGTCATCTGGGATGTTAATTGCTTTAAAATGATCCTCAAAACCATTCAACTTTATTTTTCCAGTTAAGGCGTGTATAAACCACAATCCAATATGTTTTAGCATTCTTATAACAGTTTACCAGTCTGTTCTTATCTAAACATACTTTGCTAATCTTTTTATATACTCCATATACCTATCCTTTCTTGTTGATTAACATCAATTTAATTTAATCTACATGCATAATAAATGATGATATAATTGAGTTCCTCTCATAATCATGTTAAGTGACATTTTGGGAAAGTAAAATTTTTTGGAACAACTAAATTTGTTTTCTTTTATTGCTGATTTTGTTAAGTATGCAAGTATACATCTATAACCATTCAAATTTGTAACAATGTATGGAACTACTTTCCCACTACTCCTGGCTCTGTTCCGCGTATAGCATTACATAATTGATATTTATATTGTCTGTCCCTGAAACAAAATGAAATTTGGCGTATTTTACAAAACACAATTAAAACAGATATACTCTTATATTATCTTTCAAGATAATGTTAATTTATCAGGGCTGTGACATACTATTTGTTTAAAAAATAAATCGTATGATGTATATATGCTGTCGTTATAATGTCGCCATAGAAATAAATGATATATAACCATTCACAAAAGTACACATTTACTAAGTACATTTTACTTAACGAAACACAATTTTACGTAACGAAACACAATTTTCATTTTTAAAGAAGCAGCAAAAGAGGACTACCACTGCCAGGCTTGAAATCAACCCAGCGCCAAAACGCAGTGACAACAAAGTTTTAAACAAAACCTACCTAACTCGATGATCTCAATTTTGAGAATACTCTTAAATCTTGGTTCAATAGAAGAATATTCGAGCCATGACTTGGTTTTTCTCCAGATTTGTTTTGACCTCATTGGTTGTTAGAGGTGCAATTTAAACGGGTAAATAGGTAAAAAAGCTTACTCTTTATGATTGTCATGTACCGACACCACACCTTTCATTACTTTATCAGCAGGAGCGTGGAAATTTTGTGCACCATCGTAAGCGTTTGTCCATTGAGTGTAATCGCAGTCAACTAGATGGATATCTGTCAAAATAATAATAATAATAGAATAAAAATAATTTCGGACCTAATCCTTTTTCAACAATTCGTGTTTGTATTGTGTACATTATTACTGTCATTATCTATATATACTGTGAATTTGTTCGAAATAAACTATGTTTAAACTAACTAAAATAATAATATTTTCATCAATTAGTTATTCAGTTTTGAAAACATTTTGTCGAAAAGATTTGTCAAATTCAAAATACGATTTAACAATTATTATAGATATATATATTCCTTTACAACACTAGGTCAAATGAAGCAGGCTCGATTTGATTTGAACATGCTCAAAAAATGGCAGTAATGTGCATGGTAAATCTTTAATGATTTGATATGTGTAATTGCGAATTTTTTATTCGAAGTACCTGTAAATTTCGTTAAAATTTCGATTGTGTTACTTAGACAGTTTTTTGAATAAGAGTGAGGTCAATGATTCAGTGCACACATGCGATTCAGATAAGGAAAACCGATATTTTATTTAGAATTCTTTATCATTGGAAGTACAGTTTAAGAAATCTTCAGCACGTTTGCACTTAAAGAGTGTATTATTTCCCTTGACACAATTACCAAAATGCCGGTAAAAATAATTAGTGAATTGATATTTTACAAGCTTCTCAGGAATAATTAATGAATAAAAGTTAATGTGTTCACACAATATTTAGGTCGTAAAATGTCGGCAAACTTCGTTACCATTCATATGTAATATTCTTTTCGAGAGCTATTTATTTGCTTTCATAAAACATGTAAAGAGAAAATAATTATGTTAAGGGCATTAAGAATGATAATAAATGACATTATTTACATTACCATGTATTTCACAACACCTGAAACTCCAGATTCTGTCTTCATGACGGTTATCATGATGACTGTACATGCCGCTTATGTAGTGGTTACTTGGACACTCGTATGCAAGAAGTTGATCATATTGATTCTGATGACCTAGTGATAAAATCAACTCTGATAAATATATATTTTTACTAAATTTAAGTGAGTATGTCCAAGGATATTTGCTCATACTCATGTATACATACTGTCATGGTTTCATCATTACCCCTGACCCCGACACAAGTAAATAAAAGACCAAGACACAAAAACTGTATTTTACGGGGCACAAGAACAGGCAAAATAGGCTCATGAACGGTAGTGGTCATTGCCCACGTCACCTAGAACCGTTTTATGCAGACATGAACATGCTTGAACTTTGAATAATTTATATCTATAATCCTTCAATATATATACATTTTTGTGCCATTTTGTAAAAAGCATCGCATGGTCCCAAAGTAAAAAGAAATATTAAGCACCTAGGCCTATAAATTCACCGGTATACATGTAACACATTAAAGTATGGTGGCTAATTTGGTACATTGGCGTTGCGTTGTTGATAGCGACAACGCAACCTATAGCGTTATCCACTTTTTGTCTTGTTGCTAGTGACAACGCGAAAAAGCACCAAACGACACGTTATCAACTTGTTGCCCTGTCTTTAACGAAGCACGCCAAACGGTGAGTGGTCGTGTGGCGGGTTGTCGCTTCTTCGATTTGAACCGAGCAACAAGGTGACATCGCAAAAAACACGCCGCAGGACAACGCGCCGTTTGGCGTACATTGTTAGCGATAGGACGACAAGACGAGAGTCCAACAACGTGCCGTTTTTGCTTTGTACTGTTGTCGCTAGCGCCAACACGACACACAAAAGCGTTCGAAATCAGCAATCATATCAAAGTGCCGACAAATGGAAACCGAAGTCAAAGTAGCTAGTATGTGCTTTAAGGTAATTAATCCCTACGTCTTTGTGTGTACGTTGGTTCATCGTTGATTTTCAGCAAATATACAAGTGCATTACATGTGATCTAATGATATTTCAAATAATGACAGATCTAATTGGCTATTTTAGTCTACTTTCTGGTATTTTTGTTTCATAATGAAATTAATATTAAAAATATTTCCCGACTTCTATTTACGATATAAAATATCTACCTGTAATAAAACATGATGTACTACCATCGCTTACGTCATCAGTAACGTCAGAACAGGAAATGTCGAACATTCTATCTTCTTTATGGTTGTCATGAATACTCTCTACATGACTTACATACTGTGTTTGTTTTGGACATGCGAAATTCAGGTCATGATCATAGGCATTCAAATATGCCATACTCTGACGCAGCATGCAAAACGCAAAAATACTTGCAAATATCATCTTTATTAGATCTTTTAAGGTGGCCAGATCAATCCCTGTAAAACATTTTAGCTCTAGTTTTACCAAATTCTATTTCATTACTTACATATATATATATATATACAAACACCCTACAGTATAATTAAAAACATGATTTAGAAGGTTAATAACTTTTGTAAATCTCGTTCCTGTAAAAAGTGAAAAAGTAACAACATAGAATCAATGTATAGATGTACTGATTATGTATTACAATTATTGTAATTTTAGGAGCAAACAGATTTGGAATTAAGGATCAGCAAAACAAAACGACGACGACAATTACCGAAAATTCCATACATATAGTAAAAGAAACTATTAATGAATTGACATAGTAATACTAGTTATGTGCGTTTCATTGATAAAAGAAGTAAAATTCTATCATCTACTTTCCTTTTTTGTAAAACATTATATTTAAATGTAACTTGAAATAATATACAAAGGCGTGGAAGAAAGGGGAAGTAGAAATAAAAGAGAAATATCACTTAATGTAATTTTTTTGACAAACTGATCAACGTTTAGAACTAGATTCTAGCTCTACAACACAGCAGCAATTATTTTTGAAACGTTGTGAGAACAAATCCCGACTTCCTAACAAAATATACTTCTTTACAATAAAAGTTTCCAAAACAATGTTGGTCAACAAAATCTAAGAAAAACATTCTAGATATATCTATATTTTAATGTTCCATGTATATACATATATCTATAATGCTTTCATAAGTTTGAGAGGAGCGGTGACCTGGTCGGTATGGTTTCTGCCTCTCAGTCCAGGGTTGGTGGACTAGAGCCCTAATGACCAGTATTTGTTTTTCCATATGACACAAACTGGGTAGTTCTAGGAAACGGACTCGAGTAGTTTAAATAAGCTGCAGGCTTTATTCACATTCCAGATTAAATGAATATTAAAAACATAAGCTGATGAGTCATAAAGTTCTTCAGATCTTGTGTTTTGATTATTGCACTGGAACATATAAAGATGTGCGGTCAGGTGAAATGAGGAGTATAAGCGTAAAACAAAAGCGACAAAACTTTACTTTTAAAATGATGCTACCGCACAAGACACTTCAAAACACTTGAAGTATGCCAGAGTTTACGGTTTTTTTAATAGAGCTATTATTTCATGAAAGTTTTGCGAAAAACATATTTCTCATAGGGTCAACTGGAAATTTATAAAACTTTGAAATATTTCAATTTAACTATCTATTTGTTTTAACTTGAACTGACCTTTATTGTTGTTTACTCCTCTATAACTAAACTTAACAATAAGTCTAAAAGTCACTACCTGTCTTTATATCAATAGATTTGAATTGAGCTCCAATACAAGACCGTGATTTCAACATTATCTTTGCTATCACGTGGCTTTATGTTAACATTGTGCCTACTTTATACGTTCGAATGTACTTATTTGGTACTTAAACTCATTATCAATTTTGACTGACTAACTTGTTTTAGAATAAAAGGTTAACTAACTGTAAATGCAATGGTGCCATGCCTTATCTGTTTATTGAAATGTTTTAATAACAACAACGTTCTGAAATTATATATGCATTTTAAAAATAAATTGACTTAAATGTAAAAAAAATCAATAAGAAGAATCTATAGCGTCATTTGAATTATTGACAATAAAAAAAGTGATAACAATAAAAACCCTACTTCACTTGTATTTATGTTAATCGTATTTTCATATATTTTGTAATGAAACAGCACACGGATTATCTCGTGGCAGAGCCCCTAAATGAACCTGTTTAGCAAATAAAGTTGTTTTTCCATAGGATGGCAAATCGCCCGTGCATTTGTCATCCTTGGCTGAAAACTAAAAGAAAAAGAAAAAAATAAATAGTTAAAAAAAATTAAATTTAAAGCTAATGTTTAAAATATGCAGGCCAAGAGGTTATTACACTTTTAAAGTAATTAGCCAATTAATGCAGGAATTTATATCAATAAAAATCTTTAAAGCAAAATCAGCCACCCGAAGAAAATTGCAGCATATTTCGTAATAGTTCGATAAAGATTAAGGAAATGACGAATAGTTGGTAGCACAAACCATCTTTAAGTTATATTTTGGTTGCTTTAGTCTTGCAAGCTTGTCATATGTGAAGTTTATACCGCTTTGTGCCTTCTTCAATGATTCAGCTATTGTTCTCATTATTTTTGTATTTATTGATAAATATATACTAGTAGTAGTTATGAGTTTCATTGGGCATTTGTAAAAGAATATATAAAAGTATATTGTATGACTACGTTATAATCATGAAATAAGTAATTATGAAAAGAGGTTTAAGTATGTCAAGATCAAGAAAGATAGCTCTTTAGAAAACATTGCCGTCTGCTCTCATCTTACCCAAGTAATGCGCTTATTAACTAGAACACATTTTATGATTAAAGGCATGCGCCGGAAATTTAATAACTATCTCTCCATTGTATTAGTCTCTTCATTGACTTTGAGGATAATTACATTCATTGATTGTTCTTTTTTACTCCTCAAAGACAAGTCTGCTGTCATATTTACCTAGAATAATCTACTTATATGTAATGATATTAGTGAAGTATATTAAACAGAATATATCTGTATTCACATATAGAAATTATTAGATGCTAATCGTGTCAACGATATTGGCTTTTGTTATGTAATGAAATATTTCTAAGAATATAAAATGAATGGTTACCGATTTCTATCCGACTGGCGCCTGGCATAGTGGTTAGTTATAATAATAGTCATCATCAAATACAATTCAAAATTACTTTGCTTGTCAACATGTGAGTGTAATAATTATTAAAGGTATTCTTCGCATAAGGTCAGGTAAAAGTCTTGTTTTATTATAGTGTCACCCCTACTGAAAAGGCCAGCCATTTCTGACTTATGAGACACCTTTTGCTTGCATACCATGTACCTCCCACCTCCTACCACTATGCCAGGCGCCAGTCGGATAGAAATCGGTAACCATTCATTTTAACTACCTCGCGACTCACGAAGCGGCCATTTCGGCACGAGTCCCACGAGAAACATTCATCTTTCAATTAACGTTCCCCGTGGGGCTCGAACCTCCGACCTCCCGATCCGAAAGCGGACGCCTTAACCACTAGGCCAACGGTACCGGTGCATAATGCAAAACTCATTGTCATGAAACAAATCGGACAACACTACAAAATCCAATTGCTTTACAAACGTTTTTACAAGATAGAAAAATGTTATGGACATATAAAACCTACTAAGAGATATTTTATCTTATCTCTTTAGCAATGGATTTTTTTAATTTGTAATTTTATTTACCCCGTCATAGGTACTAAAGGGTCAGGGGGCATCCTCAGTGTACCTTACAATTACAGTATTAGTATATATGAAATGCAAAGATATAAGTTGAATTAGTTTATAGCATTGTGTAGAGCAATATATTAATAAGTTCATAAACACTTAAAAGTTTATATAGATCATTATTATATTTGATACTACAAAGTTTTAAGCCTTTAAAAAGAAAGGAAATTTTAATATGTATCTGTATATTCAAAGTATTATTAATTATATAGAAAGCATGAGTTCAGAGAGATTCTTGTAATTTGCAAATATAAAAATGAATAAAAGGCTTCTATAAAAATAATGAGATCAAAAAACTTGCTTTTCATAATTCCTTAGTTGTAAAAGTCATTCTTCAATGTTACCTCACTTGTGGATATTTATCAACAATCTGATTTAATTTCTTAATTACTGTTTTGATATTTGGAGGAATGTAGCATTCATTGTAAGAATTTTACCAATATATGTTTCTTATCTGACCTTTAAAATCCCAATTACTATTTACAAAATAATGACAAGAAGTTTTCTAACAACTAGTTGTTGCCCACTTAATAGGTAAAAAGACTTCTCTTTCCAGTTATATACAAGAAAAGCATTGATGCAAAGAATCAAAGGGCGTCCAAGCAAGAAATGCAGCAAGTGAAGATGAACTAGTACACATATGATGACAAGATATTCTTATAAACTACCAGAAATGTATACCACTTATGAATGAGCGGACGAAAGACATTGTTCATTATGAACTTTGATTGGCATGCTAGAGATTAGAATATTACTTGTTATTTCTTTATGATCGTGGTTATTAATAGCAACGGATATACATGTATGCAATCATTTATAATCCATATGTGTAACGCATGATCAACACGTACCACACATTTGTCCCTTATTATGTACATGTTATCGCTATTAGCGAAGACCCCCTTAAGGTATCTGTTCACACTTTAAGTTAGTAAAAATATGACACTGGTTATATTACTATGTTGATCATGTTGAGCATAATTGTTTATTATATAGAGGATATTTGTTTGTTTTGCATGTAAGATTGAAATATAATTTCACTGAGTGAACACCAGATGTAATATTTTCACGAGTGGCGTAGCCACGAGTGAAAATATAATAGCTGGTGTTCACGAATGAAATATATTTCAATCTTATATGTAAAACAAATAAATTTTCTTTTTATTTCATGCGTTTTAAGTGATTTTAAGTAATTTTTACTACTTTTGCCGCGTAACGTCGCGCATTCTCCTTTGTGACGTCATCACATCATGACGTCACATCATCAATTTTGAAATATAGTTCTGTTAAATTTCTCTTAATTTTGTTACATTTTTAACATGATGTATGCTGACATCGACTTTCTTTTCCTACAGAAGCAAAATTTACGCATGGCGGCATTTATTTCTGCCTGTTATTCTATTTAGTTATGATTTTCTTTTCATCCGCATTCAGATATAGTCCGGCTACAGTGAAAATTATATTTTATAAATTTCACTAGTGGTTTATCAGAATTTATTTCATGCTTTCCAGTGTTTTATTGTAATATATCAGATGATTATATTCTGATAAACCACTAGTGAAATTTATACAATTGTTTTCAATTCAGTGAAAAACTGGAAAAATGTCATCTTGAAAGATTTAGCATTTCATGATTAATTGTGTTTCAGGAAAGACACAATCAACATAAATCCTTAACCATATATACAATATTTGACAAAAGGTTCCTGTTTACATTAAACGCTTAACACTTTTAAAACAAATGCGCAAACCTTATCCAGTGCAAATTACTTCAAATGCGCAATCTGGCTCATAAAAATCGTTTTTAAACGTCAATTACCCTCAATATTTAAGTGGTATCCGCAATCTTAATGGCAAATATCCCGAATAAATGAAACACCCAAAATCTTACATAACAATACCAGCTCAATATTAAGATGTTTTTACAATATTACCAGTTTCATCTATATCAATATAGGTCTAAGAATGATACACTAATCACTAATATCATCAGGTGACCGATGAAGAACATTACATATTTAAACGTGGGAAGCCATCATAATTTCATCCAGTAACATCATTTTTAACAGCATATTATATATACATATATAAATAGTAAATATATATAATTTAGACTTAAGTCTAATTGGCTTGAGAAATACTGAATCTAAGCCTAGAAATGTTAATTTAAGGCAAAGATGTATTTTAAGTATGCCAAATACTAGAAACATCTTGACATTCATACATTTGCGGAGCTGTGGATGTTTCACATATTCTGAAAACACGCAGAATAAAAAAATTCAATTATAGAGCAAAACAAAATTGTCGATTAAATATAAAAAATGTATGAATCAAACATAAAAAACATTAAAAGATCTTTGATAAGTTTGAGTGTCGTGAATCAATACAAAATATCTTCTTTATTTTTATAAGCAGCTGTAAATGTTAACAAACACACACACTCCAGTGCTTAAATACATTGATAGTAATGTTATAACTGTAAGAATATTGTAACAAAGTGACATATAGAAACAAATCAGTATTTTTAATAAATAACTTTTGCCTTTTTCTTTAAATCGTGTTTCAACTGAAGCTTATTTATTCGGATAGTAAGTTTCAACAGAACCGAGATGTTCCATTGATTTGTTTTTACCTCAATGATTGTATCACATGTTATTTATTTATGTAAATATTTGTCAATTTTCATATTGCAAGTCTCATTGGTATATTCATTTTCATGGAATACATTTTTGGCCAGTTCATTTTGAAACCAAATGCGGGTTCACTGTTAAGCTGTGAGGTCCGAGGCGCTGTGTTCCGTTTCTGTCATAACAGCGCATTTAATTACAAAAAAACAACAACAAAAAACCGGAAAGATATGTACTTACAAAGAAATTATATAACATAAACTTAAAATAACAAATCAGATAATCTGAAAATATCCAGCAGTCGGATTGTATATTGCGGACGTCTCCGCCATAATATTTTTATTGGCCCGCTGACTGCATCCTGATAATTCTATTATTTGAAGGCCCCTCCCCATCCCATCCCGTCACTTATATATCTAATAAAGAAGGGGCATATTAACGCACGGTGAAATATACAGTTTAAAGTTATATTTTCTATTGTGTATATATACAATGGTTACAGTGTAATAACGTGATATTTCATTTTTTCTTTATGGTATTATGATATATATTACACTCATGGGTACCAATAAAATGTATATTCAAGCCACCAGTAGACGTAAGATGTCGACAAACTTCGTAACCGTCCGTATGTAATATTCCTTAAGAAAGAGGTAAATTGACTAAAACATTAAAAGAAAACAAAAACAAAAAAACCCCAGAAAAACACATAAAATGGCGAAGAGTATATTCTATTATGGTTTGATTTGGTATTATTATTAACAGATTTACATTTCCAGGCATATCACAGCACTTGAATCGCTCGACTTTGTCTTCATATCTGTTGCCATGGTAACTGTACATGTCGCTAATGTAGTGATTCCCTGTGCACTGTAGCAACTGCTGTTTGTCTCCCTTCAGTCCTTGTCATCTCTTTATAAACTATACTAGATATAAATTGACCACTGACATGTTTTATGTTGAGTCAAGAATAATAACAATCATTGTAAAAGTTAAATAACACTTCAACAATTTTTTCATGCTATGCAACGTGACGTAATGTTTTGTCATTTTCAGGCTTACTCTATTCGTTACAAATGATCATTATACTGTTTTAATACTCATATGGTTTCGAATAACTTACTGTTTAAATACTCATATGGTTTCGAATAACTTATATCAGGTTATTATAGAATAAGGAAAATTCCGCGATTTATGCAGTTATCTAATTTTAGCGATTTTGTTGTATTAGATTCTTTAAATGGTTTCGCGTTTTTTGTGCTGCTGACAAAGCAGCATCACTCTTTTCTCTTTTTAATTTTCAATTTCATTCATTCAAGAAGTGTTAACCGTAACCGAGCTGTTGCTATATATGTACGTCGAAATGTTACATCAACGACAGTGTTCATAACAAAAAACATTTATAATTAGGATATACATGTTAACCTTTGTTGTGTATTTTCTGATGATTACTAGTTAATTAATGCAAAAATATTGGCAATTGCTCCTGTTTTTTTTTGTTTTTTTCTGAGTTGGGAGACTGGTCTTATATTGCAAGGGATTGGAAAATATTGCTAAAGTGTTTGATGCCAAGGAAAATAAATTACAGAACAAGTAAAGGGGAATAAAAAACCGAAAACGCATGTCATCTTTGTTAACAAATACTATCTTCTGCAAACTTACAAAATAAAACATTTAACAATACTGAATGTAATATAACATTACTATAGCTTTGATATTTATCGTACTTTCTTATATTTTATAGTTTTGATACATTTAAACTCAACAATAACAACAAAACATGAATATAACTTAATTGTTTTTATTTGTTTTTTTATCTATCTAATGAAATAGCAAAATTTGTCCGAAAAGAAAGTAGAGTGAAAGAAAAATGGCGAATGTAAGGTAAATTTACCTAGTTGAAAGGATCGCAAATAGCTCGTGCATCTGTTTTCCCAAAGTAAAAACAAATAGCCTTCGGCCGAAAAATAATTTAAATTTAGAACTATGAAATATTGAATATCAGACAACATGTTATATCATTATTAATACAATTGACCAATTAAAATAACCAAAAAAAATAAACATGTAATGAAAATAACTCCAAATCATAAAAACAATGTGGATGGAATTTAAAATAAAGGTCAGTCGACTGAAGACATCGTATTTTGATGGAAATACACTTTTGTCTGTTAATAAAGATATTAGAAACGAAATGTACTTTTTGAATTTGAGTGGTACTGTCTTTAAAGTTCTCAAGCCACAGCAGCAACGCTTTAACCTTGATTAAGACCGCATACACCTCTAATAGAACACAGATTTTGTGACGTAGATTATGTAAGCTCAAGTTCGCTGGATATCTTCTCGACATTCATTATCAAATAAGTCTGTAACAAATATATACGGTATTATACTGCAACATGCAGCAAACAAAACACACGAAGGTTCATATGAACATGTATTTAAAAAATCTGATAACGTTTTTTTTTTTCGTCAATGTCTCTTATCGAGATAGTTTAATAAAAACAACCTAAACATTTAACCAATAAAGAATTCCAATACACTTATGTATGTCATAAGAGGACAGGGAAGGCAATGTCCTGAACAATAATGAATTTTAAACGGATAAGTTCGTTGTTCCTTTTCTTTTTGTAAGATCACTGAAATCATGATTTCGTCTCTTATATTATTACGGTATCATTAGTAGTATATATCATTTAAATCAGCAGGCAGCATTTGTGATCTCTTTTGGTAAAAACAACAACAAACAAATCAAAATCTTCTAAAAGACTACGCTACATCAAAGGTCTTACGAGACTGATTGTATCTTTTTTCTTGTAAGGATCTAAATGCATTTGTTTCAATTCAGACTAAAGTCGATACATGCTTATTACATCTCCTGTTGTTAATTAACCACCATAGCAACGGATTTTAAGTTTTGCAAATGATAAAGATTGGTTGCTATGGACGCTTCCAACAAAGGATAAAGTAACAGCTGCAGTCTTTAAAGTGTTCTGTTAATAGGAAACAATTCCCTCGAACCTTGATCGTCAATATTTGTCTCGAATTTATTTATTTTTGCAATAAGAAAAATTATAATAAAAAAAAAAACAAATTTGTGTTATTTCAATTTTCGGATATTATTGGTTTTAACTTACTAAATCGGTAGGGTACATGCGAACGTTTTCGCGTTTTAGAATATTTATTTCCTTCACCGGTCTGATAAGACCAAGTCTACAAATGTTTTGTTTAGTGCTGTTATTTCTGCTATGTCATCTCCGTTTATCAACCTTCCTTTTTACCTGAATATGTATCAGAACAGCGTGTGCTATAGTTTATAGTTTACACAATAAACCAACTTTAAAGCTAAGTCAAATACGTACTATTTTTCGTACATACTTTACGGAGTTTATCTTAATCAAAACAAACAGTGATGTCATTTCTAAAAAAGGGTTATCATTGATTGAAATTTCTTTTAACTCTCTTTATTAAAATGCACACAAAAAAACAGACAAGAATAAAGGTAATAAGCGCCTTATATATCTATCCAATTACATAATTTGTTAAATTATGCGTTTTATGTGTGATAGAACGACACAGAATTTTTGTATATATACAAATTGCATCTTCGCCATTTCCTAAAAAAGAATAATGACAATACAATCAATTCGTGAAAACTGTTGTAAGTTTTATATAGAGTTTTGTAAAGTAACTATAACACAATTGGCATCACATGTCATACACATTTCTATGAACAATTTGTCATGGAAACATTAATTTTATATGAAAAAGTACACGATAAAACAATATGGCTTCCTAATACTAAAACTAAAAAATATCTAAAGAGACTGATAACAAGTTGGTTCAATATTACTTATTCTATTTTGTTTCATGATAAAATACTGAACATATGGTTACTTAAAACGGAATGACGAAGGCAAGAATCTTTGTTTTTGATGTCTTAACATGTTTCTACCATGATACTTACAGCAAACAATATTATGACTTTTGTAAACAGACAATACATATTTAGTATAGTATAGGAGGGAGAGCAGCGCTCGTAGAAAGCAGTCCAACAATATCGGTTATAATATTGGATAACTTGAACGAGTGTTGCAGTAACTGTCGCGCTTTCATTGTATTAACACATTTCAGAGTCACCGTCAATAAGAGTGTGTTACAGGTGCGATACAGTGTCTCACACTAGATATAACCTTTGCAATATTGCCTAATGGATACTAATGGTTGAGGTATGTGTTTAAATTTTCAAAACTACATTGATTTTGTGGTAACTTTTGTATAATTGCTCTAATATTTGATTGTAATTTTATGTAAAAGAGCCGTTAACAATATATATAAATTAACGATTTGATCAGTCCACGCCTTAATTGGTTTATAAATATTTTCATTAAGGAATAAAAGTGATTTCACAAATATTCATTATTATGTAAAGTTATTCTTCAATTACTGGTTTTATTTAGTAGTTAATCTGAATTAAATATCAAGACAAACAAGTACAAAATTGTAAACAATATAACAATATCTTTCAAGAAGTCAAAATTGTATTGACATATTTCTAGAAATGTTCATAAAAATAGTAAAATTTGTTGTAAAGAGCCAAATCATATTGACTCCGTGAGAAAAAGAATAATGTAAACATAGCTAAACTATTTTAATATTCTTATCAGTTAATAATTTTGGTTTGACATTAGAAATTGTGTTTTGTTCATATTTCTTCATGTTCATGCCTTCACGAAATGAAAATTCAATTATTTATACTAAATTGCATGCAAACATTGTTTTGCTTATAATGTACTTGAAATCTTTATTATAATTACGGACACTTCGTCGAATTATATATTTAACATACTATCACATGTTTTAACAATTGAAAACCAGTCAGTTAAACACTGTTGAATATATGGTTGATTTATTGACCGGGATTTATACCACTTAGTAACCAAGTTATGTCTGTCAAGAAAGTTCATATAAAGAACACGCTTTTTAATTACATATCTTTATTCTTTAAATGTACATCACTTCAAAATATTTTTAAAGTTAATAATATACATTGATACATGTACAATATATTATTCTTTGGCATCAAAATAGTATTATTAATTTATAAATTATTTTTCTAACGTATATATTATAGTGAACAAATGTGAAGGTAAACTTTGCACATGCCATTTACTTAATTACATAATTTTAATGTTGTATAAGAAAATAACAGTCACTTTTGTTATTAAAAAGAAGCAATGTCGCGTGACATTGACGTCAAATTTCGTCAAGCAAGGAAAACATAATTAATAATCCACTCAATTTGATTCCTTTCAACACGCGAAGTCTTTGGTTTCGTATAAAATCTGACCAAATTAAGCATAAAAGGGGAAATATGAAATAAGTGTAGTCTGTAAACATGTACACAGGACTTTTGAAATTGAACAAAAAATATTTTCCTAACTAAGTATCCGTTTCTTTTCTTCATATCTTGTAAAGAAATAAAAGATCTAATCTGAATTTGGAATTCTGTATATATCGACAGGATCATGCGTTATAAACACATGTAAAAAGTGTATGGGCATTCTATATAGGTAGCCACCAAATGATATTTTTGGAGAATTATTTGTAATTCAAATAAACGTTTTACGTTTAATTGTATTCAGATTGCTACTATACGTAAACAAACATGTGAATTAACTAAGACTTTATCAAAATAACTATACTACTAAGTTAAGGCTACATCAAGTATTTCTGGAAAATGTTTCATAAATGTGTTCGGTCCATTATTTTGTCGTTGAAGTCACAGTATCACATTGATATTTCCATGATCACCGCCATAGGAATACATCTTCGCGCCATTCTAAAGTCTTAATTGGGAACCATTTTCATGTTTGAATGTTGGGTTGTGTTTCAGCCGGTGCTATAGGGCGTGAACCGTAGATTGCAGACATGAACTGAGCTTACTCAATCAGTCTGGATCCATGCTGGTCGCAAACCCATTATGTTGGTTTTGTCGTGACGCGGCTAATGTGTAGTCATGACAGTAACTATTGTCATTAAGGTTTTTTTATGATTGCGTGACAAAACAGGCAAAACCTCTTTCTGACATAACAAAGTCTCTGAACCTTCTTAATGAAAAGAAAATTTACAAAATATCTCCATGGCAACATAAATAATGTATTTATATTGTTATTTTTGTTTCACATAAAGGTAATGTACAATTGAGTCAATAATATGAGCATAGTGGATCTTGAACATTGTTATGTTGTGATAAATATCGTAATATCAAATAATGGCAAATGTACGGTCGAAGCAGTAAATTTGTTTTAAAACTGCAACATAATGTGTCTGCTTACCTGTATGATGTATGATATTGTGTAATTATTATTTATTAATGAACAGATGGCCATTTGAAAATACCATATAAATATTATCCTCTACTGATATCGTATAAATCAAACACACAACGACACTCAATTAAAACTGCCAACGCAATAAATCAATGGTGATGAATGAGATCTGATGGTCATCATTAACTTTTCATTAGTGCAAGTTTTTGTTATATAAAATGTACTGATATATCATAAGCTCTAAATATAGGATGACAGTAAGAGCTTTAATTTCAGCACGATTGATATTCCGGGGAGATTTACTGTAAATAGTTGGATGAACAATAACATTATGGTTTCATATGTTAATGAGATAAGATCAGAATACAGTAGACTGAACTTGATATCCCCATTCATTAAATAAGACCAGTGAGAAAGTTATGAATCAAGAGTTTCCTTTGATAAAGAATTAATTAGTCGCCATTTTTAAGTTTCATGCGAAAGAGGAAACTATTAGTTTGATCATCAACTTATCGTCTCCACCAAAGCACCACCAAAATTACAGGAATCTCTACACGACAAAAGTTAGTGTCATTTCTTAGTATGGTAACAAAAAGTATGTCATGTGAACACTTACTTGCACATGCATGGGATCAACATTGTGTTTACATAGCTACACCACCATAGTGCCACTACAACAACTGTTTTTTGTTTCTATTTAAGTTTAATCATTATTTTAAGTTTGTTTGTAAATAATAATATCGTTGTTATTTGAAACGCCTCCCAACTCCGTCTCATGGAACTAATGGTCATATAAGGTGAAACGACTGCCTATTGTTACCTGGATGTAGATACATTATCTTCACATTTACATTTATATCCACTAAGTAAATCTTGCCATTCTTGTAAATGTGTCAAACTATGACTTTATTCTTAAATATTAGTATAGCATACACATTCTATAATTACGCTTAAACCGAATGTATTTGAAATGTATTTGAATGTAAGTTTTTGTCTTAAAATAACCATGCAGGTTCACGTTGTAGAATTCTATCATTAGATAGAGCAATACATGTATCGTATTATGTAAATTTAGTTTCACTTTGTTTTTACAAATATAATATTACAATGTAATATTCTACCTATGAAATATTTATGTGTTTTATGAAAAGAATTGATGGCAATATGAAAACCAATGAATTTAATCAGCTCTTAAATTCAACTAAATTATTAACTGAACAAACTCAGAATAAAAGTGCCATGAAATTGATATTGCAATAGTTATAGTTAGAAGACAACTAAAAATATAAACCGAGTGTATGAGATAATATGGCTTTGTTTTCTGTTTTGGAAATAAGAGTAACAAAACTGCAAACATTTGTGCATTTATTCATTTCTGGCCTTGCTACTTTTAATATTTATTCAATTCATTTCAGTTTTCAGACACACGGTTTACTTTGTTGAGGACTGCATACCGCTTAAGTCGTTCCTAGAGGGCATGCGTGGTATTGGTAATTACAAAATTCTGCATTTGTAAACTAGTTGCTTTGTTTTCACTACTTTTAATAGTTCTACACTTTTCCACAGTTTTTTTTACTCACAACGAAAGTTGTCATGTGCTCATGTTGTTCCATACTTTATGCCCGTGTCGTTATAGTTTTCAGGTCCTTCGGGATCATTTACTGAAATACTCTTGGTGCCAACTATTTTACTTTCTTTACATAGGTCTTGCGGGATTCCCCTTTTCAAGATTCTTATAGTGATATTGGGAGCTTTTTTCAAAATATTTTACCTTGAAGATCTTAGAAAAGCCATTGTATATGTTAACAACATCTAATGTTTACATAACATTATTCCAATAAGAGCAGTGTCATGATATTCTATACATTATTGTTTATGCATCAAATGTTATCGACTTTTAAAGTCTGCTCATAATTTATTGCGTCATTGAATTGAAAAAGATTGATATAAATTCTAGATAATTCAATATGGATTTTACAACGATTTCATTAGTGTGCACACGTTTTACATAAATACAACAAAGAAAAAAATCTGTAATTTAAATGTGCTCTTTATACCAAATGAAAATACATTTTTAACTTATGATGTAAAAATTAAAGAAAAAAAGATACTTGTTTTGGTTTAATGAATCACGCAATGAGACAGCATCTGTCAATTTTGTTGATTAATTAGATATTTTTTATTATTACAATTAGGTTATCTTAAAATAGCCACAAATATATTGGCTTGTTGACATATAAATAGAAGTTAACTAAACTTGTTTTTAGATTTAGATATCCTCACGGAATAGGAAAATACACAGGAGTTCAATTAGATAATTGCCTTTCAGAGAAACAAATAAGTACAATTACAGGAGAGAAATGAGCCGCGTCACGACAAAACCAACATAATGGGTTTGCGATCAGCATGGATCCAGACCAGCCTGCGCATCCGCGCAGTCTGATCAGGATCCATGCTGTTCACTATAAGTTTATTTACTTATTATAGGGTCTGTAAGCGAACAGCATGGATCCTGATCAGACTGCGCGGATGCGCAGGCTGGTCTGGATCCATGCTGGTCGCAAACGCACTATGTTGGTTTTGTCGTGACGTGGCTCAAATATTTTCTGTGAAGAATGTTGTAGACAAGCGAAGTATATAAATTGATTTCTGTATCTTCTATAGTCATATCATATTTAACAGTCGCCATGGTGTTCACCTGACACACATGTTATTACTTCATTCAAAACGGTGACTTTGACTTTATGTGCTTTTTTCACAAGAAATAAGTATAGTTATTGTTATGAGAATAATTTGTTATAGGCTTTAATATTCAAAAGGATCAGTTGTCACCTATTATTCTAACTATATTTGAACAATTACGAGCCACAATGACTGTTTTATCATGAAATTGTCCAAGCAAAAATGTCATATAAAGCCAGCAATGTATTCACAACAAATCATCCTTTGACTAAGAATTAAATACAGCACTTTGATTTGTCATAATTTTACCTGTTATATTCAATTATACACATCATAATTAAACTAGCATGGAAACACATTGGAATAAATCATCTTTTAGTATGATGATTGATAGAAATTTTCACCTGCGAAAAGGGATTTCCTTATTAAGGGTGGACAGTTTTCTCTATCACCCTCAGTGGGATGTTATATTTATATTATTATACAGAACAAATCAATATTAGAATAAATATCTCTAACTAAATAAGTGACAACTTCCGGCAGTGCCGTTTTGTAATGTTGACATTTAACATTTTAAATAAAAACCTATAAAAACAGTGTCCTAATCAAATTCCTAATGTTAAAGCATTTGTTCCTGGTAATGAAATACATAAATAACACACAGGTTTGTGAGTAAAAACGGTTACTTATTTTATTACCCCGTGAGTCACTGTTTCTATTTTTTAGGTTTTTATTTTTCAGATCTTTATTTAAAAAAGTACTGTTACCTATGGAACAGTACAAATTTTTTTAGTAACATTGTAGTTTGTACAATTGAATTAACAGTAAGAATAACCACCATTGACCTTTGGGAAATTAACATTACACAAATGTGAGGGGTAATAATATGGAATGTTACCCTCTGATGTCACATTAGGCCAAATTGTAAAGAAATCAAGTGAGGTATAATAAAAAGTTCCTGTTACACAAATTAATAAAATGTAAACATGTAACTATAGTTGTAATCAATACTGGTTATATTTTGTAAAAACACAGTTATATGACTATGATTTTAAATCTAAATAGTTAAACAACAAAACAACAGGAAATTCATATTATATCTGAAAGGTAAACCACGATGGTAATTACTTTAATTTAAAATCTGGTTTGCTTCCGTTGTAATGACAAGATAAAATGTAAAATAACTCAAAACTAAGTTAAATTGAAACCAGAATAAAGTTATTATATCAAGTTATGTTGTTTTTTCATAATATTTAAATGTATATGTACAGAGTTGTTGGAACTTATTGATATTCTGTTTTCAGACATAAAGGGAAAAAATAAAGATTCATGACGTCATGAGGCTAAGGCTAAAACGTCACTCCTCAATGGAATGGTTCTGGAAAGCGCATATGATTTACGTAACTCCAGGTAAAACACAATATTATACCTTAAAACAGACAGAGCACACGTGGTTTACCCAACGCCATGTAAAGCATATATATTTACATAACAACATATAAACCACATTTATATTAAAAAAAAATAATACCAGGTAAAGCACATATGGCTTACCTAACTCTAGGAAAAGCACCTTACCACAGTCTAAGCACATACGGTTTATCTAACGCCATGTAAAGCACATATATTTATATAACAACATATAAAACACACACAAATCACCTTACGTCAGGTAAAGCACGTATATTTTACCTAACACTAGGAGAACCACATGAAATTTACATATCACTAGACAATTTTAACATTATGTTGAATTTAGTCATGTTCTTAGTAAAACATTTTTTAAGTTTTATTCTTTACTAGTATATGTCATCATGGAAACGTTTTCTTAACATAATTAATGGTCCGGATTGTTTCAATGCAATGATATTGCGAATAATCTTTTTAATTAACCCAAAATGTTCGTTCTGGCTTCAAGTTAAATATACATATACATTGTAGTTTCTTTTTCTTTTGCAGGTGTGTTGTTGCTAGTGGTGAATGGTCTTGTAAACTCTGGTAAGGTTTACTGTTATTTTGTTTTTTAACATAGCTGACGTATTTTTGTTCATGTCCTAACTCGTAATCTACTGATACAAACAGATTCTACCCATGTGACCAGTACCGACCAACATCATTGATTATGGTCTGGACTGTTCGCTTTAAATTCAATATTAAATTTGAAGATATCTCTAAAACGATTATTGAATTAGTCCAGGATGAAAGATAGACACAACGATCTGGAGAAAGGGTGATCCCTTTGAAGCATAAATTACAACGAAATTACTTTAAAAAAGTGCAACATCCCTTACGCCCCTAGCACCGACTTGAGCTGTACTAAATTGTCAACACTGAAAAGTGATGCAATCAATGATCCCAAATATAATAACACTGAAGTGTAGTACGGGTCCATGTAAGATAATTACAATAGCAATTAAAGGTTTAACCAGTTGACGTATTTTTGTGACAGTTTTTTAAAAAACAACATTTTCACGGTCATGTCTGATGATTTTAAGAAGACATTATTATGTAATAAGCTGAATGTCACCGCCAATAAAAATTGAAACTCGTAAAATTTTAAAATAGGATTTTCAAATCAATAAACTGTTACATAAAATATTGTCACCAAAATATATTGTAGTCATTATGTTATAAATAAATTAAAAATGTTTTAAAAATAGATGGATATTAAGTAAGACTGAATGTTCAATACGAAATATGAAAAAAAGTATAATATGAACACTTTCGACTTAATGACACTTGATTTTTTGCAATTTACAAGTTGTCTTATTTAGAAATGCGTAAAATGTATCGATTGAGAGTCTATGAAATTCCTGTCAATTGGATATTAATTCCCAGCTCATTCCCGGTATTTATCTTTTTTATGTTTCATCTTTATCTAATGATGAACATGACAGCAGTATCGTGACATTCAGTTATATATTAATAGATAAATTACAACTGCTTTCATTTCATTGCCTGTTGATCAAGAAAATATGGAAAATCCATAATCAAGACAAATTTCTAAATATAATATTATATGTTTCTGCAGTTCCAGTACCAGATACAAAAGGTACAAGCTTCGAATTTTCAACGCCGTTTTGTTCTAATGAAAATCCTGCAAAAATGCACGTAATTCCCCAATCAACGGAAGCAGTTAATGTCACGCTGGAATCATTGATTGATCAGGATCATTCCTCGAGTTCATCATTCGAGATTAGAGCAAATGATAGTCTACATTTACAACTTGCTTGCAATCAATTTGTATGGGAGTCTCCAACAACAATGGGTAGATATTGATATTTATAATTGAAACATAATTGTTATACTTACAGGTATTTTCATTTTCATTTATAACGATGCGTAACTCATTTGATATGTCATTTTTATTCAAGTCGGAAGGTTGAAAGTCGTTGTTCTTAAATACTAGTTCTGATAGTTGTTGCCAAAAGTTTAATATGTATTTTGACTTTTATCAGTTTCAATAAAAATATCAGAGCAGCTTTTATGGCTTAAATGTTAAGAACAATATGAACATGACTGTATAACTATATTTCAGGTTTTCTGTTGAAAGCAACAGCAGAAGTGTCAGTGTACATAGATTATAAAGACGATAGTTATATATTGATACCCTCAGATGCTTTTGGCTATAATTATATAGTAACGTCAATAACTACGTCCAAATTATCAGAGTCCTTTATGGTGATACATGGCAATAATTCATATGTGGAATTAACATTGCCGCAGGGTATCCAATCTCAAGTTTCAATTAGCGGAACACAATACGGAGGAGGCTCAAAAATTAACATTTCCTTACCTGCAAGTGGAGTCATTGGGATAAAATGTTCTTGCGATCTTACCGGTGCTACAGTAGATTCCGCTCTTCCAATTAGTGTACTCGTCGGCAGCTTTGACACTAGCTTTTCTTCTGTGGTGTTGGAACAACTTCAAGCTAAGAACACGTGGGGAAGAAAATTCATTTTCTCTCATTCATCTTTGATTGCTCAAAACGTAACTGTGAAAATTACTGGTAGGCACAGTTGTTAAACTGTTTTCCTAGCATATCAATATAGTATACTATTAAGTACTGCATTTTGTTCTGAATGAACGATATGCTTCATTGTTGGTATCATGCATTAATTCATGCAATTTTATCTTTCTTTTGATCCGTAAAATACTGTAATCATATACATGTATATGTACTAATTCATACATGCGATGCATGCTATTCTATATTTACAAAATCATCCTTACATAATTGTCATGTTTTGTATAGTCTAAACTTGATTACTTGGCGAGTGCTTCTTAAACCTTTTATTTAAATAATGCTTGCCGAGAATGTTTATAAACTTTTATACTAATATATTTGCAAAAACGATATTAAATCAAAACGTGACATATATGATAAGCTTACAAACATGATATAAAATGTAAACATATAAAAATTATACCAAAATAATATAAATCTTATTATTTGAATTTCCACCATGTATAAAAGGTTATTTAGGAATGTAGCCATTTTGTATCTACAATCATATGTAGATTCATTTCATTTTTGTTTTTATTTTACATTATGTTACTTCCCCAAGTGTTAAGTATATGTATTCCACTTATCGAAGCGTTATGTTTATTTTCAGGCTTACAGCTCAATACCGTTATAACAATAAAAACAAAAGATACGTCTGCAGAAAAAACGTTTCTGAACACGCCAGTCTTATCTATGCAACTTGCCTTAAGTGACTTCCTCTCCATAGAAACAAATTCTTCCGTTGCCTGTGCTGTTTTGTATGAACTAATCGATACTCAAAGTGTTGGCCATATGGCGCTGTCGTTTCTGGTACCTGTTGAATTATATCATTCAAGTTCCTCATTCACATTTAACTCAGTTGATTCAGTTTACGTCAGTTTAATTTCAACTTCGAGTAGCTTTAAATATATTTCATTTAATGCAACCACAGATAACCCTTTTGATGACGCAATGACCTACTGGTGGAATTATTTCATTCGCACAAAAATCGAAGTATTTAGACCTAATATTTTACATACAAATGCTAATAATGCAGTGCCTTTTTATGGAACTGTTGTACGCAGAGACAACACTTCCGCATATGAATACTCTCTAGGTATGCGTATAACAAGTCTTTATAGCGCATGCGTAAAAACAAAGCCTTCAAATGGCGGGAATGGAGATGGTTTAGACAACGACTGTGATAACAAAATTGACGAAGAAAAACTTAACAAAGTTGATGACGATAATGACGGTTTAATAGATGAAGACGTTGCTTATGCAGGAAAAATCAAGCACCAGTCGAGTCAGTCAGCTTGGGAATATCATTTGACACATAAAGAAAAAGGCGAAAAGTTTTCTTCTTCAGTGATAAGTATAGTGATACCGTTATCAGCAGCGTTGACTGCAGTTGTTCTCTTTATTGGGGCAATGTTTGTGGCTGAGAAGATAAGACGATCTGGCATAACAACAAGGGTCACTCCTATATGTACGTTAAGTACTTTCAATTGTGTGTTTTGTATATGTTGTTGATATGGTTGTAATGAAATATTACGATATACCCATATTGGATTATACTGTCTTTCTTTGTTGTAATGTTTATTAAAGTCACATGTCAATTGTTCATAAATTCATAAATTGATATTATATATATAATATTAATAATAATAAACTTCATAATTCATAAATCTCTATGATATGACAAGCACAATTACTTTGTGTAGATACTTTATATTGTTGGTGTTTTTTATGTTTACAAACAAACTTAAAATGTTTTCTTTTCAGATTTGCAACAACAACAAGAGCCAATCCTACAACGATATTGATGATTAATGCTGGACGGTTTGGCTGAAAGGAACACAAACACATAAACACTTATCAGACGAACATTATTATTATTATACATATTTTAAAGATTTAAATTTTGAATCAAAAATATCTTATTTATATTTTTTTCAATATTAAAGCTTACCACGTACATTAAAAGGCATTCAGCTTCAGAAGTAATACATTTTTCTTCTTGAGAGAGTTCAAACATGTGTTTTGTATTGTTTATATAATAATTTAAAAGGCATGTAATAATAAAATAGTAGCTCTAAATGTATAATAATTTATCGTCAAAGTATCAACATGTAAACAATGATATTTTGACCTCTCACTACAATTGTACTGAATGCCAAAACGCAAAAAAAAAAATGCAGAGAAATTGCAGTTACTTGTTTGTTATTCAGAAAGTCGCCGCCGAGATATGACTCAAATTTGTAAAAATTCAGTGTTATACAAATAATTCAGTGTTATACAAATAAACATACCATTATACAAGTAAAAGGTATCTTAATGTGCCTTTCCTGTAGAGTATCTAAAATGTGAATTACATTACATTTAGAAAACAAAACATTTCAGAGAGAACCAGCAGTTATTTATCGCACTTTGTATATTATTTTACAATATGAATAATTTTAGCGTGAAAACATAATGTTTTAATGTTTGTGAACTGGTTAAAATCTTGATATCATCTCTACACCTGTAAAGAATTATATTCCAAAGACATTATCAGCATTTCTAATAAATATGTTCTGAGAGGATATTTGGTTTACAGATGGAGATGATTTTTTGAAGATATTTCGTCATATTGTCGTGCTTTCAAGACCTTCTCTTTCCAATTTTACTTCATTGGTTTGATAAAATGCTTTAAAAATAACAATTAATGAATATGTAATAATTTTTTTATAACAAGGGCTTTCATTAGTTTAAAATAAAATCATAAACATGTTGCGAAAAAATGCTTTAGTTGTTCTTTTCTTATATATAACGTATTTCGTTTCAAGAAATTCTATTCATATCGAAATATTTATTATTTTTATTTTAGCATAAATATTCCTATGAAGAACAAACTGTCGACTTCTATTTTGCTTTGGATATAAAATATTCTATAAGATTTTCATATTGAAATGAAAATGAAATCTACCAAGCTTTGTAGTATACAAATACATACGTATACAAAGGTACTATATATACTATTTACTATTTGCCTAAATAGTATTTTTAAGATTATCTGGGGGGGGGTACGCTCTGAAATAGTGGTATTACCAAAAAGCAGTGCTGTTGTTGTAATATAAAAAAGCCAATATCTCGCAGAAGTATACAGACATCGTCTAATCTTGTACATGAGGGTTGTCTGGCTGATTTAACAAGAATCCCTATATACCTGGTGGCACCAGACGACTCCCTTCTTGTCGCGAAAACTAAAATCTGAACAAAGTAAGATAATGGGAGCAATGAACCAACGCAATAATTCACAAAAATTGGTTTCATGACATTGGTCATGAGGGCTTGGAGCATTATAGAGCAAAACAAAAACAAATGAATACAACGATTACTTTTTAATAAAATAAAAAAAAGAATCAAAAGCATCTTTCCAGTTCAAAATTCAGTTACAACTTAACAGCATTTTTTCCCGCAGTTAACATAAATTCATATTTGAAAATGTGAATTTAGATGTTATAATGGAGCAGGGGGCGGGGTTGTAGCCGTCTACGAAGCCTAATCTAGACATGTTTGATGACGACAGACGACCTTTAAGCTCTCCATTTTCCATTATTCTTTAAAGTTCATATGGATACGTTTTATTTATTATTATTTAAATTTATATCTTGTGGAAACAAGTTTTCAATAAGGTTTGTTTACTTTACATTTTCCGCGTTATATATCATGGTTCTACATGCCTTTCTAAGTTAATTATGAATGTTGGCAAACAGTTTTGTAATAAACACTTGAAATTCCTGCAGATATAACGGCACACCAGAGAGTTATATCAATAATTGAATCACGTGACACATGTACCAGAGTAACCAGACTCCAATGCGTTTTATAACTATTCTCAATTTCCTTTAATAGTCAAATAAATCTTTTCTATATACAAACATGAGTTTGTTTGGATACTCTTAAAAAGCAGTAAAATTAATAAATTATCCGCTTATTTACCATTCGCCTCCATATTTCTGTTTATAAAATGTGTTTGTAATTTTCTGAAAATATGAGTGAATCAAATGCCGCCGATTGGTTTAGTTTAAACAATATTTATTTATAATCTTTACATTTACATAATAAGGTACATAAAAAAATTACGGATTGAGTAGGAAGCTTGAAAAGCTTGAAACTCTCTGTAATCAGTATTTAACAAATTTCGAATAAATAGTTACACAATATTAATTAAATATATGAACTAAACTATACATATCATATTGACTTGTGCTTACCGTTTTATCATATACATGCTATCTTTATAATAAGTATTCATGAACTAACTTTAAGATCCGATTGTATTCGATTTGAGGTATAAAGCACGAGTCAGAATTCATTTTTAAAGGGATACTTTGCTTAGTTTAGCGTTGATCTATTTAACTAGTATATTGAGAGTATTTATTAAAACATGCGTATTGAAGAAAAAGTAATAAGAGCAAAGAAGACGAGATAGAAAACAAGAGAAAGAACCACTATGGAGTTGAGAGGAAAATTGGTTTGATTAAAACATACACGGTATATATATGTAGTCAATTTTTCGGATGATTATACAGGAACTGTAATAATACAAAGAACAAAGAGCTGTCCACAAGAAAGCGAGCTCGACTATTCTTATTGTTCGACAGTAAAAAAAAATGGAGCGTAACTGTAATAAAACTTACTCGGACTTACAGTGACCTGTGACTATAATGTTAGATAAGCACACAGAGCAAATGTGTAAAGTTTCAATAAATTCCTTTGAATAGCTTTAGAGGTGCCAATTTGCACACAAAAACAAATGTGTGACAGTGACATCGACACCGTGATGAATTCAATGGCTATGCTTATTCCCCAAATAATCGAGCTAAAAGATGCAAGCTTTTTTACCCGGAATAATAATTCATGGGTAAATTTGCCTCTAAAAAGATTAGCCTCGTCATCCAGGCATTTCTCAAAACTCAAAGTCATCTCGAGACTTTTTCGAATCTAGATTCCAGGATCCGGTTGTTCAAAACATTGGTTAGTGTTAACCAGTGGTTAAATTCATTATCCGCTGGTTAAATTTTGTCTGTTGGATAAATTATGTTGCTCAAAACTTATTCAACGGATAAAATGCGTTATCCAGCGATAAACTTTAATCAGTCCTATGACAACCGGATAATGCCCTTAACCAGTGGTTAGTCATCATCATTAAAACAGTAAAAATAATTAAAACTTGTTTTAAAACCAGATTTTTCTTACAAATATATGTTTATTTTTCTTAACTAGAACATTTCATATGAAATGCATAGGATTAAATTGAAACATTTCTAAAAAAGTGCTTTAAGAACCCTTTTTCAATCTAAATTTGTTGTTGTAGTTCAGAAAATTCAGTTAAACAGTCATAACTTTCTTATTCATTAATAAAACATAGAAGTGTCAGTACTCATTTTCTTAGTTAGAACATTACCCATCTAATGGAAGTAATTTCAATTCAAAATTTGAAAAAAAAAATGTTTTTGATCATTTTCTTACGTGTGCCTAAGGGAAAAATAAATCTATCAACACTTTAAGGCCTCTGATATACTTTTTGTTCAAAAGCACAAAAACATGCAAAATTATTTTTGGGAGCTTTCTGATTCTAATAAATTCATTATTCATCAAAAAATCGGCCATTTTGTTTACAGAATCACTAACCAACCCTGTTGCATTGTGGTACTTAACCAGTGGATAAATACGCTATCCACTGGTGAGGTAGCCAGTGTACTATCCAACTATTGAACCCACTGGATAGCTGGCCGCTGGTTAAGGATTTAGCCAGTGGATAAGCTATCCATTTGTTAATTTTAATCAATGTTTTGAACAACCCGGTCCAGAAGGCACATTCTGGCGTTTCCGTGAGTTTTATCCATGCCGGAAATTTCATCTGGCACGGGGGTGCCAGATGAGTCGCGTGCCAAACAACAACGTAATTTTAGCGCACTTTATGAATGAACCGCGTTAAAATGACGTCGTTTTAGAAGGGAAATATGTGCTTAGGATGACGTCTTTTCGCCGTTGTTATTTAAGTTGTAAGTTCATGCGCTATTGTAAGAAAATAGTTATGGATGAAATGACTCTAATTTCCATGAACATATATCGTATTGAGGTAAACCATTTTATATATGAAATAATATGGCAGAATATGCAAGAAAAAATATCTTTCATATGTTTGCGGTTCGGATCGGAATATCCGTCCCTCGGGAACCCGCCCATGGGCGGTAACTCAGCAAGCCTCGTTACCGCCCAATGGGCGGGTCCCCTCGGGACGGATATTCCGGTCCGAACCGCAACATATGACAGATATTATTATTGGATTTAGCTCAATACAGGATTGGAGCAGTACCTCTAGACGCTTGCAGAAATCATGATCAAAAATAGACAAATATCGTTCTTTTTCGCCGAATTTTATATTTTCCCTTGATTATCGTACTTGATTCGGTGTGAAAAGATGAATTAGACCTGTTAAAGTTCATTCCGTTGGGTAAAAAGACAAGATTTTATCATTTTATCATTCAAGCGCCTTGTCCGGTATATACCGGAATACGGTATTTAGTGTGGTGCTCCAATCCTTTTTTAGTCACAGCCATTATTATTCCTGCGAAGCGGACTCATAACTGATATATAAGAGATTACTGAAATAAAACAAGATTGAAGCGACATTTTACTGAAAAGCTTTGTTAATTGAAGTTGGTGTGAAGAAATTAAATAACTAAATCAAGTGAGTGTAAAATATTTGGGTTATTGATATATTTTTACGAATCACATCCACAGGGAACCAATTTCATTTTAATGATATGTATAACTTATTAAGACTGACAGCATTAATATGCCGGATTGATAAGTCTGGAAGCTAGATTATGTACATGTATATTCATATCGGTTTGTATCTAAATACATCATTATTATTGTGTAAATTTCAATGTTTTCTGACTGAGAAGACGTGGAAAACTATGAAAACAGTTCTGCTTCAGTTGAAGGTTTGTGGATTAAGTTTTCTCGTGTATGCCGTATGTTGGCATTTGCACCTACCGTGTGTGTTTTAAAAATATTTATTGATACTTTTTATCTAAATTTGATGTATTTTACTATATATATATATTTGCTTTGACATAAAAGAATTCAACGACATGTAAAATATTTATTGATACTTTTTATCTAAATTTGATGTATTTTACTATATATATATATTTGCTTTGACATAAAAGAATTCAACGACATGTAAAATATTTATTGATACTTTTTATCTAAATTTGATGTATTTTACTATATATATATATTTGCTTTGACATAAAAGAATTCAACGACATTTAAACTGACTGATCAATGTATGTTTCCGTTCTCAACGTAAAAGTTTTTATGCTTTAAAAGGACAGGAACCACACTGCTTCAGAATTCGTGAGAACACGAATCGAACGTGTAGATAATATTTCGTGAGTCGCGTTGTAATTCATAGCACCGTTTTCCAGGGTTTATTTTTAAAATGTTTTTGTTTTAGTTTTTTTGTTGTTTTTTCTTCATTTTGTAAAGATCTTCGATAGTGATTCAAACTCTGTTGTGTACACTTGATGTTTGGTCTTCGTGCTTAATTGTTCAAAAATTTGTTTCGAAGTTCGAGCAAAAGTCAGTATTGTCCATACCACTAGACAACTGATCGATTAAACCCGTTTGCTTTTTTATCTTATTGAAAACAACATTTCAATACTTAAATATCTGCACTCCGTCACATCCTATGATACAAATGCTGTAAATATAAATGTGTAAATAGCATGATAGAAATATAACATAACGATAAAGCCTTGTTAATTGTTAAATCGCTTTTATCCTACGCAAAACATGTTAAACATGTATAATAGATTTATTTTACTGTTTAGCATCTTACAATTTTTTCAATCTTGGAAATGTTACTCAATTTTTTTTTATTGATACACTCAGCATATTTACATATGATAAGAGGTGTACAATAATATATAAACAAAATTACAAAATGTGTAATCAGGTTGTGTATACAAATTAAATGAACTACTGCAGTTTTAAAAAAGTTTTTATAACTACAATATTTCATAACATACAATGTAACTATGTCATTGTGTACATGCTATATTTTGGAAAATAGAAACATATTTATAGATTATAAATAAAAAAACAACAACAAAACAATGTGACTAGCCAGGTGGGTTCTTAAAGTATTCAAGTATAACATAAACAGATTTAACTGAGTTGCCTAATTTTTGTGGATCTGTTTCATTCATTAATTTTCTAAACGTAAACATATTTTTGTTTTGTTGATTAATTTGTGGTAAAAGTCGTGTTCGTTTATTTTCAAAATAACTACATGAAAAATGTAATGGAATTCATCACCTATATCATTTGAGTTACAAAGACTACATTTTCTTTCATTTCTCACAATACCTAACCACCTTCCTCTTTCTATAGGGAGGAGATTGTTACACAATCGAAAATTAATAAATGTTTTTAAATATTTGTCTGACAGTAAACAAAGGTACGGTTCAAAGCAATGATCAGTCTGCAACATTTTCATTTTCTGCAACGAGCCTGCAACATTTTCAATTTTGCCGTGTTGGGCTTTCTTTAGGGATTCTGTATTTATCTATTGTACATTCTATAATTTAAACATTTTGGCATTGAGTCGACATCACTACGCCATTTTTGTACATATTGGTTACACATTGATATATCAATTGTTTTTAACAATAAGCATTTAGAACCACTAAACTTCTGATTTAACCAAATATACCTCATACCTGTTTCGTCAAAAATACTCATTCAATAACCATTTGTACTCCTTACCATTTCTTACAAAATCTTCATATACAAGCTTATAAATATTTAACGATAATTTTTGTATTGAATTACTGTTAACTTAATCATACCAATAACCAGCAATTCGTTTCTTAATAGTAATTGATAATGGAAATCGCCCAAGTTCGCCATAAACCACAACATGCGGTGTACTTTTCTTAACACGTAATACATATTTAAGGAAATCTGTATGCACTTTTTCTATAAGCGACAAGTCACCATAACCCCAAACTTCACACCCATAAGTTAAAATTGGTATAATTGTATGATCGAATAACTTTAACTGACAATCAATAGCTAAATCTAGATTTCTTATTTTCTTATATAACCAAACATTGCCCGTCTTGCTTGATCAACAATATGTTTCTTTGCAACCGCAAATTGTCTGTTCTTAGAAAAAACTACACCAAGATATTTAAACGTGTCTACGATCTCTAAAACGTGATTATCTACCGTAATATTCCTGTTTCTATTTCTTTTATCACCAAATACCATTACTTTTGTTTTATCAAAGTTTATATTTAATTTCCAGATTTGACAATAATTAGAAAAGGTGTTCAACACAGATATACATGTAAGATCTTGTTCTGTTTTAGCAAAAAGAATGGTATCGTCAGCATATAACAAAACAACTAGTTTCAAAAATATTTCAATGTTATTATCTTCAAGTATAACAGAAACATCGTTATTACGTAACATGTTATTTTCTAAGTCATTTAGGTACAGAGAAAAAATTACCGGTGACAAATTTTCTCCTTGTCTTAAGCCCCTATAACAACCAAAAAAATTTGAAAATTTGCCATTTACACATGACTTGATTTCACTGTACATATTCTTTATAACATTTAAAATCTTTCCAGAAATATTGTATTTGACAAGTTTACACCAAACGCCTGCTCTCCATACAGAGTCAAAGGCTTTTTGAAAGTCAATAAAAGCACAAAAAAGTTTTGTTTTCTTATGTTTAAGGTAATCTGTTAACATGTGGAGAATAAAAATATTATCAACAGTTGAATGATGCTTCCTAAATCCAGCTTGGTTTGAATTTAATAAATTATAACTTTCTAAATATTTTGTCAATCTTTCATTTAGTATACTTGTAAATAATTTCCCTATACAACTAAGCAATGTAATAGGTCTATAGTTTTCAGGCATTTCAATACTACCTTTATTTTTATAGATTGGTACAATACATCCTGTCAACCAAGAATCTGGCAAAAAAACCAGTGTTTAGAATACAGTTAAACAATATGTGATAAAGTGGTATAAGTAAAGTACTGCTTTTCAACTCTGTATTAGAGGTCCATGTTTTATGATCTATGTACGCTTATTTAAGAACGGGCATTTAATAACTGCATGATTGGCCATACTCCTATATTATTACGGCAAACATAATTGATTTAAACACCCTAGCTATAATTTATTGCGACATTGAATTGAGACAAATTAATATAAATACTTGATTATTCAATATCGATTTCATATCTGAAATTGGCACACACTTTTAACGAATAACATTTTAATTATAAAATAAATAATTTAAAAAAAAACAATCTGCGCCTAAAATTTATGAATCTGCGCGTTTATAATATCGAGGGCTTCGTTTTTTTTTAAATAACCAAAGTAAACAAAACTTTTAAATGTTAAATGACCATTTTTAAATGGTTAATAAACGTTCATTATGGACTATATTTCAAAATAACTAAAAATTGTCATCATATACTGAAAATAGACACAAAAGAAATAAAAACAATATTTCGAGTATTTACCCCTCGGCTTATAATAATTTCATATCTTATGTGTGCACATACAATGATTATTACCTACAAGGTTTGTTAACATTTAATCCTTGTGTATATAGTCACAAAGAAAACAACTTGTTTTGATTTTCAATGACATTACATTCAGAAAAAAGCACAGGAGTTCAATTAGATAATTATCTGCAAAAGCAGCAAATAAGTATAATAACGCGAGAAAATGGTGTGAGAACTTTGTGGACCGAAGATTTATGATAATTGATTTTTTATCTTCTTTAATCAGGTCATATCAAACGAGCTACATGACGTCCATCTATTTCACATTTATTATTGTCTTATTGTACATGGTGACTTACTTTATTTTATTAGTTTCGCATCCGTGACCGTTACTTTAAGCTAACATTGTTCAAAATTTGAGAAAAAGAATATGTCTAAAACAGAATATTTTTGTCGAATCTTTTATTTAGCTTGTCGATTCTTAAGTTTCAGTAATTTCACTGTGAACGCGCGTTTGACACTGACGCGGCCCAGCAGATGGTTATCAATTTACGCTCAAGTACTGAATGACAGTCCTACGGCTATGTTAAAAAGTTAAAAACTGTGAAAAAGAACCTGTATGCTTTGCAAGCGTTAGATTTTAAGTGTCTTAAGAGATATCTAACAGATAACCAAACAAACATAGCAAAAAAGGATGTAAGTAGTCAAGCAATCATGAACAGTGGAGAAAGTTGTAAACATTCTTAAGACATCAGTTTGCAGGATCTCAGAGATATTAGAATATAAAAATGACTGTGCTGATAATTATAAAAAAACAATTTGAGTATGTCTCGTATAAATAGGTGACTTGACATCAGAAGTGTATATTGCACAGAGGTGATACTGTGAAAATGAGAAACATTAACATAATGCCATGACTCATATAACGTTATTATGACGTTGGTGCGTGAGCTGTGTTGCATTACCAGATAGTTTTATCATTTGTTTTGTGTGATCAAATTAAATTATATCTTGCTGATGTGTTTGCATGTAAACTCACTGATGCGTTGACTTATAAAATATAAGTAAAAATCCTTAAGAAAGCCAATGAGTAGTTTGCATTTAAAAGTTGTTGTCGACAGCCCTCGTACATCTTGGAATTATTTACCACACAATATCGATGTTTGATAATCGAGACCGCTGTTGACTCAAAGGTGGTTTCATTATCTATATATATTACAAATATAAATAATTTATTTACTTTTAAATCATATTTTATACATTTGAAATCATGGTTTAAAATACCCTGCTGAGTAATTTGTGAATGTCGGAATGCAGTTTGGTAATCAGCTCTTAAAATTCCCGCTGATTTTATGACACTCAAGAGTCTTATATCGATAATTGAAAAGCAAAGTGGTACAAAATTTGTAAGATTCAAATCTGATAAATGCCCGTACATTGGATACTTTTTTCTGGGGTTTCATATAGTGACGACAGGGAACATGTTTTTAGTTTTGCCCATTACTCGTACAAATCAACTAGCCCGTGCTTCGATGTCCTTTCTATTACTTACAGAACGCTTGGAGAGGACATACCAATAAGTTAACTAACATTCTGAGTCGTTAAGGAATAAACATTGAAAGAAGCAATAATTTTTGCAAAAAAATCAGACACATAGATGAATCCCTGCAAAAATGAATGGTATGGTAAAAAATAAACAGTTTCACAAGCACATATTATGCATGGGAAACACATTATCTCTATATTATTTATAGGAATATTACTTTGAAAATATCACAATTCATTTTATGTTTAAATGTACAGATAAATTGAGAGAATTGTAAAATTGTATCGATATGACAATAAATAAATCATTATGCCTAGGTCTATATCAGTTTTACATTCTCACTTCCTAATTGTTGTTAATAAGCAAACATAATCTTCTGTGACATGATACAATATTGATCTGTGACTTCAGGATGATAGTTGACGTAGATAATTATCATATCAAAAGCACGGCTTCGATCATGAAATATTTATTCCACGTAGTAATAGAAATTCTGACATTAAAGTAACATAAAATACTCGTAGCATAACGTTTATTTACATTATTTTTCAACAAATTGAACAAAATGTATGGGAAAATACAACAACAAAATTTGAGCTTTTAAACAAATTTTTTTTTTGGCCAGATGAATTTGAAATTTGTGAAATTTACTATACAATACTATACTGTGCAATATAATATAAGATTAAAGAGATCGATTATATCATTATTAAACCAAGGAATCTAATACATAAACAAGTACCTGAAAAATGGCAGAATAAATGATATGTAAACCTGATTATAAATTAAAAATCACTGATTTATTTATTTTAGTTTACAACTTGTAAAACTGATCGTCACAAGAAATAATTATATCAAAAAGGTGTTTGTAATATTTAGATATAGAAGGAACTTATAAGTTATGAATAATATTATTAAATTATGTCGATTTGCAACTATAAGGACTGATCAACACACTTTGTCCTGTAAATGTGATTTTTTTTCTCTGATTGAAAAAGCACGTGTGATAATTGTAATTGTCCTCCTTCAGTCGCCAAGTTAATTAGTCTTCATATCAACAAACACAACAGTATTGAATATTGGCGCAAATGCAATCTGATGATTACTTTTTATTGATATATTTTTATCAAATCAAATATCAGTGTTTGTACGACGCAGATTTCCTATGAATAGAACACCATGTGCTCTGCTTTGGAAAGTCATGCTTAACATAATAATATGGGTGAATAGTGAACAATCTGTTATACAAAGGTGAACTGTAATTAATAAATTTTAATAACGGTATATTGGACTCCAGTCAAAGCGAATTTTTACTGAAAAGCTTGGTTACATAAAGTTTGTGTAAAGAAATTAAATAACTAAATCAAATGAGTGTATAAAATTTGGGAGATTGGTATATTTTTCGAATCACATCCACAGAGAAACCAATTTTATTTTAATAATATGTATAACTTATTAAGACTGACAGCATTAATATGCCGGATTGATAAGTTTGGAAGCTAGATTATGTACGTGTATATTCATATCGGTTTGTATCTAAATACATCATTATTATTGTGTAAATTTCAATGTTTTCTGACTGAGAAGACGTGGAAAACTATGAAAACAGTTCTGCTTCAGTTGAAGGTTTGTGGATTAAGTTTTCTCGTGCATGCCGTATGTTGGCGTTTGCACCTTACGTGTGTTTTTTGAAAATATTTATTGATACTTTTCATCTAAATCTGATGTGTTTTACTATATATATTTGCTTTGACATACAAAAATTCAACGACATTTAAACTAACTGATCAATGTATGTTTCCGTTCTCAACGAAAGTATTTATGCTTTAAAAGAACAGGAACCATACTGCTTCAGAATTCGTGAGAACATGAATCGAACGTGTAGACAACATTTCGTGAGTCGGGTTGTAATTCATAGCAGCGTTTTTCCAGTTTTTATATATATTTTTGTTTAGTTTTTGTTGTTGTTGTTGTTGTTGTTTCGTCATTTTTTAAAGAGCTTTGATAGCTGATTCAAACTCTGCTGTTTACACTGATGTTTGGTCTTCGTGCTTTGTATAATTTGTTTCGAAGTTCGAGCAAAAGTCAGGTTTGTCCATACCGCTAGACAACTGATCGATTAAACCCGTTTGCTATTTTATCTAATTGAAAACAATATTTCAATAATTAAATATCTGCACTCCGTCACACCCTATGATACAAATGCTGTAAATATACATGTTTAAATAGCATGATAGAAATATAACATAATAAAGCCTTGTTAATTGTTAAATCGCTTTTGTCCTACGCAAAACATGTTAAACATGTATAATAGATTTATTTTACTGTTTAGCATCTTACAATTTTTACAATCTTGGAATGTTACGTAAAAAGTTATGCTTACTATTTATTTCAATTCTTTTCAACTCTGTTTTAAAGGTCCAGTTTTTATGATCTTCTTAAGCTTTTGTAAGAACGAGCATAACTATATTTGAAAATTGACTGAATGTACATTTTATCAATATACTTATCCTTTTTTTTTTAATTGATCACGTTCATCTGTTAAAAATTTCATGTCTGTTTTTCATGCATTGTAAATGGCTATGTATGTAAACACTTATTATGCTAATAAACTATATGTTATGTTATGTTATTACTATATGATCGGTCATCTTCTTTTATTATTACGGCAAACGTTATCGATGCAAACATCCTGGCAACATTGAATTGAGACAAATTAATATTAATTCTTGATTATTCAAGATCGATTTCATATCTGAAATTGGCACGCACTATTTACGAATAACATTTCAATTATAAAATAAATAATGAAGAAAACAAACTGCGCCTAAAATTTATGAATCTGCGCGTTTATAAAATCGAGGGCATTTATATCATCAAGACTGCTTCGTTTTGTATAATCAAAGTGAACAAGACTTTGAGAGGTTAAATGACAATGTTTGAATGGTTAATAGCCGTTTATAATGGACTATATTTCAAAATAATTAAACAATGTTCTCATACACTGAAAATAGACAAAAGAAATAAAAACAATATTTCGAATATTTACCCCTCGGCTTATAATAATTTCATATTTTATGTGTACACATAGAATGATCATTACCCACAAGGTTTGTTAACATTTAATCCTCGTGTATATAGTCACAAAGAAAACAACTTTTTTTGATTTCCAATGTCATTATACATTCAGAAAAAAAAACACACAGGAGTTCAATTAGATAATTATCTGCAAAAGCAGCAAATAAGTATAATAACGCGAGAAAATGGTGTTTGTTGAGAACTTTGTGGACCGAAGATTTATGATAATTGATTTTATATCTTCTTTAGTCAGATCATATTAAACGAGCTACATGACGTCCATCTAACTCACATTTGTTATTGTCTTATTGTACATGGTGACTTGTTTTATTAGTTTCGCCTCAGTGACATCAGTTTCGCATTATACTAACATTTTTCAAAACTTGAAAAAAAGAATATGTTAAAAACAGAATTATTTTTGTCGAATCTTTTATTTAGTTTGTCGATTCGTAAGTTTCAGTAATTTCACAGTGTTTGACACTGACGCGGCCCAGCAGATGGTTATCAATTTATGCTCAAGTACTGAAGCATAAATGACAGTCCTACGGCTATGATAAAAAGTTAAAAACTGTGGAAAAGTACCTTAATTCTTTGCGATCGTTAGATTTTAAGTGTCTTAAGAGATATTTAACAGTTTACCAAACAGAAATAGCAAAAAAGGATGTCCGTAGTCAAGCAATCATGAACAGTGAAGAAAGTTGTAAACATTCTTAAGACATTAGTTCGCAGGATCTCAGAGATATAAGAATATAAAAAAATGACTGTACTGAGAATTTCAAAACAGAATTTGAGTATGTCTCGTATAAATAGGTGACTTGACATCAGCAATGTATACTACACAGAGGTGATACTGTGAAAATGAGAAACATTGACATAATGTCAGGACTCATATAACGTTATGATGATGTTGGTGCGTGAGCCGTGTTGTGTTACCAGATAGTTTTATCATTTATTGTGTGTGATCAAATTAAATTATATCTTGCACGTATACTCACTGCTGCGATGACTTATAAAATGTAAGTAAAAATACTAAAGAAAGCCAATGAGTAGTTTGCATTTTAAAGTTGTTGTCCATGACTTATTGGGAGAGCCCACGTACATCTTGGAATTATTTATCACACAATATCGATGTATGATAATCGATACCGCTGTAGACTCAAAGCTGGCTTCATTATCTATATATATCACAGATATACTTTTAAATCATATTTTATACATTTGAAATCATGGTTTAAAATACCCTGCTGAGTAATTTGTGAATGTCGGAATGCAGTTTGCTAATCAACTCTTAAAATTCCCGCTGATATTACGACACACAAAAGTCTTATATCGATAATTGAAAAGCAAAGTGGCATAAAATTTGTAAGATTGCCCGTACACTGGATACTTTTTTCTGGGGTTTCATATAGTGACGACAGGAAACGTGTTTTTAGTTTTGCCCATTACTCGTATAAATTAACTAGCCCCGTGTTTCGATGTTCTTTTTATTACTTACAGAACGCTTGGAGAGGACATATCAATAAATTAACTGACATTCTGTGTCGTTTAGGAATAAACATTGAAAGAAGCAATTGCAAAAAATCAGACACATAGATGAATATCTGCAAAAATGAATGGTATGGTAAAAAATATAAACAGTTTCACAAGCACATATTGTACATGGGAAACACATTAAAACTTGTAAAGTATATATAGGAATATTATTTTGAAAATATCAAAATTCATTTTATGCTTAAGTGTAAAGATAAATTGAGAGAAATGTAGAATTGTATCGATATGACAATAAATAAATCATTATGCTTAGTTTTATATCAGTTTTTCATTATCACTTCCTAATTGTTGTTAATAAGCAAACATAATATTCTGTGACATGATACAATATTGATCGTTGACTTCAGGATGAAAATTGACGTAGATAATTATCATATCAAAAGCACGGCTTCGATCGTGGAAAAAAAACAACATAACAACAACAACGAAATAACTTTGAGCTTTTTAAACAAAATCTTTTCTTGGCCAGAGGAATTTGAAATGTGTGAAATTTACTATACAATACTAAACTGTGCAATTTTCATGTATATAAGCTTAAAGAGATCGATTATGTCATTAGTAAACTAAGAAATCTAATTACATCTCACATTTACATAAACTAGTACATGAAAATGGCAGAATAAAATGATATCTTCACGACATTTCTAAACTTGATTATAAATTAAAAATCACTGATTTATATATTGTTTAGTTATGATCGTCTCATCAAAAAGGTGTTTGATAAATATAGAAGGAACTTATAAGTTATGAATAATATATTCATTCATTTCAATTTGCAACTATAAGGACTGATCAACACACTTTGTCCTGTAAATGTGATTTTTTTCTCTGATTGAAAAAGCACGTGTGATAATTGTAATTGTCCTCCTTCAGTCGCCAAGTTAATTAGTCTTCATATCAACAAACACAACAGTATTGAATATTGGCGCCATTGCCATCTGATGATTACTTTTTATTGATATATTTTTATCAAATCAAATATCATTGTTTGTACGACGCATATTTCCTATGAATAGAACAACATGTGTTAGCTTTGGAAAGTCATGCTAAACATAAAAATATAGATGAATAGTGGACAACCTGTTATATAAAGGGAAAATGTAATAAATAAATTTTAATAACAGTTTATTGGACTTCAGTCAAATGCTGTAAATAGAGTGATACAAATAAAAATAATAAAAATAGTTAGAAAGACATGTATATTTTATTAACTTAAACATTTTTATATTTTTACATGTTACTAAAAATCACAATTTTACGGCACCAACATTCAACATATACATCATAACCATGTAGCCTTATAAAATGAATTTTATTTATAAAGTATATTTATAATTCATGATATATTTTACTGCTGAAATTTTTTATGTAAATTCTTAAGCAAAATATTTTATACGACGCGACAGTTTCAATATTTATATCCGATTATTTTATGAATGGTCATTTTATAGGTGTTCAAACACTCCTGTGATTACGTCAAACGTTTCTATTTTAACACTTCATAATTCAATTTTAACAGATTAATACACATTCTTGACATTTCAATGCCGATTACATATTTAATATTAACGTGCAGTATTTACTTATAACTGTTTAATTTTATAAAATTTATATAATCAACGTGGATCTTAAAGCTATTTAACTACACATCTCGTAGCACGTTTAAAGTATAACTATCTTAATGCATTACTTCTGCTTTAAAGAGTATTCAAATAGGCTAGAACTACTGTTAACTACATTGAAAATGAGGGCGGTAGGTTCAATCCCAAGAAGGGTCAACTTTTTTTTCTTTCTTTTTTTCTTTTAACATTATTTATGTATCTCTCATGTCCCATTTGGAAAGAAAAAATGTTTAATTTTGATTTTTTAATTTATATAGGTATTTATTGACTAAATGATGCTAAATCTAGTAATAAATATGGTATCTGATATTTTCAAAGTGTAATAAAATCAAAACTAGACGGTAAAAGTATTTCATATTTTACAAGAGCAACCAATATACTTCTTTAAAAAGTTAGGGAAACTTTGAAAACAGGCACACATTTAGGTAAATTTTAAGGATAAATTTTAAATAAGGCTCTCTAAGTAGGAAAATGGTCAGACACGTGGTAAAATGGATGGGGTAGTGTAACATTTTTATACAGATTTCATAAATTTTAAGTAGAAACAATAACTTTTCTTATGTGGATTGTTAGCTGAATGGTACTATTTGTTTCTTACCAAAAATTAATGGGAAAACATTTTTTATTAGAATGTTATTGCAGATTATTTAAAGGTTCCTCATTTCTAAAAAAGGGTTCTCATAACATCCTAGCTGGAGTTCAGAAAAGTGGCCATAACTTGTTTTCGTACGGTAAACTTTGTTTAAATTTTGCATACAGGTGTACTTTAAGGTATATATCTGACCTATGATGTCAATTTTTTAGTTCCTTATAGTGCCCATTAGGGTGGTAATACCTTAATGACATTAGCCTGCAGGAAATTATTATTATAATTAGTGTTTTTTTGAAAACTACTGTTCAGTACTATAAAATTGAAAACAGACAATTGACCTATTATATGACTGCTATATGATTATCGCCGGGTAGCTCGGATTATGGAAGCTTACAACAGTTTAAAAAGAACCATATAACAGATCAATAAAGTAAGACATGAAAGTGCCTAACCTATAAGTAAAAAAGTACCTACTTTCTCAGTAAAAAAGGTACAGAACCTATCAGTAAAATGGTACATTGCTTCTATTTAAAAGAAATACATGCAATTAGGAAAGACACAGGGGTTCAGATGGACAATTATCTGCCGAAAGACTTACAATAACGAGAGGAAATGATATTTGTCAGAACCGAATTGGACAGATGAAATATAATATCTTCTTAAGTCAGATCAAATGAAAAAACCGGCATGATCCCCACGTCACATCTTATTGTCTTCTTTGAGTGATAATCAAATTCGTTTGTATTTGTTTCTTTCTGAATTTCCATTTAAAAATATGTATTTGTGCAATCCGATACCGGACAAGATTGATGTGAAATGAAATTCTAATTCAATTAAATTGTCTCTTCAATTCATTATATGCTGATATGGTATACTGATTTGATCGCGACCAATCAACAGGTATTCTAAAGGGAGTCACTGTATATTTTCGAATTATAATAAAAACATTTCAAACGTCAATTTCAGATAAATTTATAGATGTTTGATATGCAAAGTAAGTATAAATTTCAGGTATTTCTTTTAAAATGCAAAAGCTAGATATAGAAACGTGAATATTTGCAATCAATACACCTCTATTTTGCTTTACCAAGAAAGTTGGATATATGATTCTGTTCGATGTATTTACAGTACTGAGAATATCATGGCACTACAAAACGTGGAGCTTCGCTTCTGTTAAATTCTAGAATAATTTATAAACATTTAAGAATTAGTTGTCATTCAAGTAACATATACAATTATGAAAAACATTCCACCAACAACACATTATAGCAAAATCATGAATTATAAATCTATATTACATTGTTATCAACATAATAGTATCTTTGAATTTGTATTTTATGTCTAAATTAAATATGAAATTATATTTCATTTCGAGGGTACAAATTTTACAGCTTGAAGAGATTTGAGATCCCAAAGGAGGAAGAATGAAATAAAATTATAAGCAACCAATATAACTCCGAAAAAGGAGATCAATCGGAAGCAAAGAGACTTTCACTGAGAGAAAACGAAAGAATGAAGAAGAAGAAAAAAAAGCAAATAACAAAAAAAACAGAAACTTTTACGCAGACTACTTATTCAGGTTTAAACCATCAACTCATCATCGCGAAATGTGCAGGAATATGACCAGAAAAATTAAAACATTAAAGTAAAGTACGGGGCAACTTTTAACGACTGCCATAATAACTCGATTCCCAATAATTGAGATTTTTCTATCTAGTATTCAAAAATCGAACTTTTGAGTAACAAGCAAATCCTTTGATTTAATGCATTACTCATATACCTGCTGCTACAGTAAATACACTTTGAGAAAATTGGTATCTGTAAAGGTCAATGCAAACGTCAACTTATAAACTATGTTCATAGGAATGTATCAACAATTTCAAATGACTAATTTACTTGCATTAAGGACAGTTGTTGATTCATGCGGTCTAACGAAATTGTCCTTTGAAATCAGTACCCACACAAATTTAGATCTATTCGACAAACAGATAAACTAAATGGAATCTTAAGTTTTCTGCTGAAATGAACAGTAGGAGTATTATTGGCTATAAAAGTGAATTATTTCTTTACTTTAAATCTTTTTATGCAATATAACCATCATGGTTCTACATACCCTACTAAGTTATTTATAATGTCTGCATGTCGTTTTGTAATCAGCACTTGAAATTCCCGTTGATATTACAACACACACTAGATTTATATCACGAAGTGAAAAGCTTGAAAGAGCAATCCAATATTTCAAGTTTAATATAGATTAAGCTTAAATGTATAAGGCAATATATTCAGATACTGCAATACAATAGCTTTTTGTAAAATAAAATTGTAGTATCTCATCTTTTTGTAGGAGGAAATAAAAAGTATAAATATTGATATTTTTAGTTACCACAATCCAGGTGTGTTTTTTTAATACATTTATATGAACGAAATATCTTTAGAGTAATTCGGATCATGCTTAATCGCTTTATTAATATGCATATTTTCCTCTATATTTCCATTTAGAAACAGGATGAATCTGTAGATATGCTGTTTTTATGTATTATTTATTATAATCTCATCAATGCACATGGTATAAAATTACATATATATTTATAAACACATCATTTAATATAGTACATTGCCCCCCTCCCCAAATAAAAAAAGATTTATAAGAGACTTATAAATACACTTAACAAATCCTGTAAGTGTGCATTTTATATGTACTTATACCTTTTTTCGTTAATCAATATTTTTTAACTACTGCATTTCCACACTTTTCTCGTGCTCAATCTTGTCAAAATTAAATAATGCTCCGAGTTTAACCGTGAATGAACGAAATTCAAACAATGCACGAAGAAATTGTGAGAATGGGTGAAATAAAATTGCACATGATAGGATACCACAGAGATTCACATATCAGGAAAACAAAACATGGGTTGATTATTTATAGAACAATCTGGAATAGCCCTAGTATTGGTCAACGCTGGTGTAACCGAGGTTGGTAACAAAATTAATTTGTTTTAATAATTCTTTTAACTCCTTTGCAATGTAAAAACCGAAAATCTTTTTAAGTCATTTCTACCAAAGACGAACGTACATGCATATTTTATGTCTGTATCATTTGTACGTTGCACAACGCATGTATGTACATTGCAATACGATAAGAAAGCTAATCAATAAATACAGAGCAATTGGCAGCGTTGATAACATTCATCGCCGACTACGTGGACGATGTACAACAGCTGGACAAGAAAATTACAGGATAGAAAAGAGAAAATAAGAATCCCTAAAGAAAGCCCAAAACGGCAAAATTGAAAATGTTGCAGGCTCGGTTTGATTGAGCCTGTTTATGAACAGTACTGTCAAGTGCAAACTACCGTCCACGCTCTCTAGCACTTTTTTAGCACTTTCTTTTTGGATTCTTATTTTCTCTTTTTTATTAATCAAAGTCTGAAACGTTTGCACGAGTAAATACCTACCGTGCTTATAATGGAATACTGGAGGAAATGTAGTCTTTTAATAGCACTCTTATAAAATCACTCACGTAATGGTATTATATTCGCCTCCTCTAATTGTTGAAAATAAGAAACATAATCTTATGTTACATGATACAAATCCATTGATAACATCAGAATGATAGTTGCATGAATTAATAGAGAAAATAAGAATCCCTTAAATCCTTTAATCAACATACTGCACGCTAAGTGTAATTCGCATTGCACTTTCCAAGCCTGGTTATATCTTAAGGCCAAGTGAGAGACCCTATGATGGGTATTTCGTAAAAGTAATTTTGTAATGGTCTTAATGTTTTTTATAAATATTTACATTGTTTATCACCATCTATAACAATGACAGTTCGTTTTGTTGGGAATCATTTTAATTACACTGGCTCGTGTATAGTACATTGTTGGGAATAAAGAGTTAGGTTTGATGCACAATTTATTGGTTTAAACTCCCATTTACGTGTTGTAGCTATATAAACAATAATATGACGATGCCCAACATTGTTCCTCCTTTATGTCTTTTATAAATATATGTATTTTGTATTGGCATTATAGCTGAAATAGGTTTTTCCTCCCCATCAACTCTTCCTTCTCCCTCAAATTTCTATACTTATAGTTATACCTAAGTTGCCTTTCAGCAAATAATTGGCCTTCCTTCGTCCAGTTTGTCTACCCTTCCCTTCAGTGCGTTGTATATGTAGACATTATAGACAAGCTTAATAATGTGATAAAAAGGAGGAGATATAACATACAAGGACGGTGCTTTAATTGTGTGAATGAGTAGAATTAATCACAGTACAAATTCAGCAATTTAGGAAAATCACAAAAATCTATCCTTGCATGATGATAACAAATCAAATAATCACTCATGTTCACGTTAACTTTTTGAAGAAAGACAGAAATTAATGATATCCTCTGGACATTTTGAACATTGTCAAATAAAATTACCTACTTCATTAATCATTGATGTATTGATATGCGTTTCCAAGTAATTAGACTGATCGTCAAACAACTTCTGATTAAGAAAACACGTGGTATCTATAGAAACTTTCCTGGGCGTTTCGATGATACACCTCTTTATTAGAATACAGACACACTCATTTTAGACATAAGCTTCTGTTTCATCTCAATATTACTTTATTCATTATTATCTTCCTATTTTCTTTTATTAATATAAGAAAAAAAAATGTTATTTCCACGATATAGGTTTCCTATGATAAAACAACAAAATTCTTTGAACGCCGCCTTCCTTTCCTTGTTGATCTTGTTTATCATATTCTGATATTTTAAAAGAATTACTGATATATATTTTTTGAACAAATTAGATGGACATATAAGAGAACAGGTGATAATCACTTATACGTAATTTCAGATTCCAGCTTAGCAAACATAATGAATTCAATAATATATTTTGGGAATGAATTACCTATATGGTTTAATTGCAATACATACTATTGAAAATCTCGATTTTATGTACCACCACAAACAGCAAATGGTTTATCTTTACTTTAAAAGACTCTTTGCACCATATATGTTTCCTTTAACAATGTTGCCAATGGAAATCCGCATAGAATATATTTAACAATTCATATGCATGTTGCGGATATTCAAGCAGGATATCTAGAACATTTTTATATGTAATGGTGTTTAACAATATAACAATATTTAAAGCAAAGATTTACCCTAAATTACACATGTTCATGTAAATGGCATACAATGAGTTGATTATTGAAACGCTTCACCGTTACATAAGTATTTGAGTGTAATGACCAACAACGGAGATCAACGATCATGAAATGCAGGCTCTATAATATACTGTCACATCGGCACAAAAATCGAACAGGGTAAATAAAGGGATGGAGAAGTATACCCTTTTAAAATAGAATTGTGATGCATACATTTACACATATACTTGTTTTGCAATTAAATCAGACAAAAAGCAATAAGTTGAATTGCAAATTAGAAAATGTTATCTGTCAAGACACTTGTAGACAGATAGAGGTGTTATAATTGAGTTTTATACAACCTTAAAGTGACATGCTCATTTTTCATTGTCTAGTTGAGCAGAATTGACAATATGTTCCAAAACATTGACTGTTTAAATAGTGATTGACTAACAGTCGATATTGGAAAATGTTTAGGATAAAACATAAATCTACCTAAAATATAAAAAACTGCCCCACTCTTTTTATAAATTGAAGGTTACAGGTACATTCCTATCGATATTTATAGAAAGGTCCTCGGGTCTGGTGGGTTAATTATCGTTCCTGAAAGTTAACCATAAAATGGAACGAAATTAAAAAAGAAAATTCGTTAAGCTTTATGATACAAACCTTTTAATTATCCGAGATAAATAATAAAAGTCATCTCAACTTATTTGGCAGTCAAATATGAGATATACTTACAAAATGAATTATTTATCTTAAAAGAATATTTCTTAAAAGCACTTTAAAGATCCTAGGAAATCTAAATATTACAGTTGCATAATAGTAGATATTTAAATATTCTTGAGGAAAATGTGTTCAATTGTGTAGTGCAAAATAATGGACGCTATAAAAAGGATCTTTGCTGTAGTCTTTGATGTAAATGTAAAGCTGGACGAGAAATATTTGCTTCGTAACTGTTAAACACTTAAAATAAGGTCATAATAGAACAACAAAATTGTAGATATTCAGTCGTTTACATTATAAAATTGATGTTAAGAAATATATCTATAGTCTGTCCCACAAAATTTGAATATTCCATTTTTATTAAACATTATTGTAAAATCATTTAAATTAATGTCATGTTAACCCTGACATCAATATCTCTAAACATGTTTTTCATTTTTTCTATAAAGTCAGTAATACGGTAAAAATGGTAAAATTATATTTTGCCCCGTTACGGTGTAACCTGACGTGACGTATTACTGATCAATAGCTAAATGTTATCATGACAATAAAAAATGAGAACAAAGTTGGTGTCAAAAAGGCAATTTTACTAGCAAACCATTATTTAAAATAATCAAAATGATCTTAAATGAAATATCAGTAACCACTTTATCAATCCTAACACACAAAGATTTAAATAGTTATATAATAACTATGATATGCTGTCGTATTTTATATTCTTTTTAAAAGAAAAAGACCAATGAAGTGATTTGATTAGATATAGAGCTTTTTCAATCAATCACGTATCTTGAATACCGCAACGCGTCGTAAGGGGCAAGAACACTAGCTAGAAAACTGAAAAATGTTCTTCGCTAATGTTTAATTTACATTATTATGCAGTTGTCTGTGTCTGTCCATAAATATGTATCACGTCTATTTAAAAACAATAAAATAACCAGGTCAAATGGGATACAAATAAGATGTTACCCTTCTTATTTCGGGTGCGATGTTCGTGCGCTAAAACTTTTCGTAGCTTTTACATTTCACAATGGAAACCTGACGTTAGAAATCGCCAACAAATATTACATTATCATGCAAATCTGACAAGAAATATATAGAAAGGGGAACTGACTCACTATATGTTCAGTATTGGTTTGCACAGTGTCTACTTTAACTAGCTCATTCGCTTATGAGAGAACACAGACTCGCATGCGAAGAAAAATGTAAAATTATAAGAATATAATCATGCTTTCTAGTTTGAGCAACCAAACGTAGGCCTATACACTTTAAGCTCGTAAATACATATTTAATTTTCCGTCTCACAATTTAACAAAATGTCCAGAAATACCGGCAGTAATTTGATATTATTAAGAATAAGTTTGAATTAGAGCGTTCAATAAGGGACAATAAGTTTTTTTTGTAGACTCAAAGTGTTACATACTATGTTAATATGAAGGGGAGATCGAGTCAAAGAGAAACACAGAGTGATGTCCTCAATAATTTTAGCCTTCCTAAAATTTGAAAATATTCAGTGAAAAAACAATAGCTATAGTTTTCGCGGGAGAAAAAAATACCGCATATGGTATATTTTGTAGCTAGGAGAGTAGGATTTACAGAAGTCTTGAATAACGAGATAATATGTAGGGAAATCATTTCTGAGAAATATATAAAATAGTTTAAAAACAAAATCAAAACGAAGGTTAGATCTATATGTGAATTAATGATAACAATAGTATGCGCCAGGTGTAGGCTGCATTTTTATTGCTCTGCAAACTTGATTGATTTGTGGAAGTTATACTTGACTGAAAATTTTCAAAGTTGGATATATTTTGTTATCAGTGATATAAATTGCATGTGAATTACTCTTGTGGTTTTAAAGATATTTGGAATTTTAAACTTTGATGATTCTATACATTTTAATTTTTTTTAAAGCATACAACAATAATGTGTTTTAGTGAGCGAAACTCGACGAGGATTATATATACACGGTCAGACCTGTATAATATCGGGCAATTACCAAGTTCACAAAAAGGACTTAATCCTATTATTATCAACACTTTGAAAGGACTTAAGTTAATGCAAAACAGAGGGAACAGAGGTGGGCAATATGGCATTAGACGAGCCTGGGATACTAACAATGGTGTGAATGTTGACAATTTACAGTTAAATAACAAAAGTTAATCAGAGAAGACGTATAGAAAAATCACTCAGCATGTGCAATGTGAAAAACTTAATCCGGGTAAATCTTGAACACAATACAACAGTAAAAGGCCAAACAAACATAAAAATATGTTTAATGAACACACGCTCAGCGAAAAACAAAACCCTATCCATATGTGACTTTATTCTCTACAATGAGTTTGATATATGTGCCATAACTAAAACATGGCTAGGTAGTTCCGTTGATAAGGTGTGTATCAGTGAACTTGTACCTCCTGGCTACAAAATGAAACATGTCCCGCGTGTTGGTAGGCGAGGTGGGGGTGTAGCTATCATCCATAAAGCTTCTATACAAGTCACCACTGTGTCGTCAAATCAAAGCAAGGAATTCTCACAATTTGAGTTCATGGACTGTAATGTAGTTACTGGGCGGTACTCTATGAGGCTATCGGTTATATACAGACCACCTCCTTCTAAACAGAACGGCTTGAATACAAACACTTTCCTTGATCATGAGTGGCCCCTTTTCTTAACTAAGTACTCTACAGTTGACAATTCTGCAATCATAGTAGGCGATCTGAACCATCATCTAGATATACCAGACAACAACGATACGAGAAAATTTACAAGTAACCTTGATGCATGTGGTATGCATCAGCATGTACAAGAACCAACCCATGTTGCAGGTCATACATTGAACGTAGTGATATCAAGGGAAACAGACAACATTGTATCAAACATAGAGGTCGTAGATCCTGGACTCTCTGATTCTAGTAATATCTTACGTGTCCATTTTGCTGTTACATTTGATGTCAAAGCCTCAAAACCTGCACCGGTACGGAAATTGGTTTCTTACAGAAAACTTCGCGCAATTGACATTGATTCTTTTCGAGATGACATACGGAAAACGGAATTCTTCAACAAAGAGTGTATCCCTTCTGACATAAATGGTTTTATGATGGAGTATTCAGAAAGTCTAACCTCTATTTTGGATAAACATGCTCGATGATTAACAAGACTATTGCATTTAGACCTGCTTGTCCGTGGTATACAGAGCAACTCCACGAAGCCAAGCATGAAAAACGTAAACTGGAACGGAAGTGGCGTGAAACTAAACTTACAATAGACCATCAGATCTACAGAACAGACTGTTCTAGTGTGAACAAGATGTTAAAACAAGCTCGTGTAGAATACTATACATGTAAAATAGAGTCTTGTGGCAATGATCATAAAAGTCTATCTAAGATTACCAAAGGTCTACTTGGAGATACAAATGAAGTGATTCTACCATCTGATTCATCTTCAGAGCGCCTTGCCCAGAAATTCAGTGACTGATTTATCAGAAAGATTGAAACAATAAGGAATAACATACGTTCTCAAACACAATCGGTACCTGATAATGTAGATATGGAATCTGAATATACGGGTGTCAAATATACTGTGTTTGCTCCAACCACAGAGCAAGAAGTGAAAGCATTGATTAAAAAATCAGCCACCAAATCCTGTGAGTTAGATCCCATTCCAATATGGCTGTTAAAAGAATGCCTAGATGAACTAACACCAGTGATAACCAGTTTTATAAACGTGTCCTTGGATGACGCTTATGTACCAAAAATGTTCAAACACTCACGAATAAGACCACTTCTAAAGAAACCAAATCTAGATCCTTACAAACTGAAACACTATAGGCCTGTGTCTAACTTGCCATTCCTGTCTAAAATCTTGGAATAGGTCGTTGACGTACGAATGAGAGCCATCTGAAGACAAACAATCTACACGAGGTCAACCAATCTGCTTATCGCAAGTTCCATTCGCCCGAGACTGCATTGTTAAAAGTTCAAAATGACATTCTACAGTCTTTGGATAATAACAATGTGACTATTCTCGTGATACTTGATTTGTCTGCTGCTTTTGATACAACTGATCACGGAACGCTCCTTCGCCGCCTTGAACGACACTTTGGAATTACAGGCAAGCCACTCGCATGGATGACGTCATACCTGACCGACCGATACCAGACTGTATGCATAAACAACAAACTATCACAGCCAGTCCACATAGAGAACAGTGTACCTCAAGGGTCTGTCCTTGGACCCAAGAGCTATGTGATGTATACGAAACCTGTCGGAGAGATCTGCCGTAAACATTATCTAAACAACCATTTCTTCGCAGATGACTCACAGCTCTATCTATCCTTCAAACCAGTGACTAGTATTTCAATTCAAGAGAATATAAACCGTATTGAAAGATGTCTTGAAGATATTGTAAGTTGGATGAATGCCAACATGCTGAAGCTAAACGGCGACAAAACAGAGCTGATCATCTTCTCATCTGAACATAATGCACAACCTATTTCAGATGTTACAGTAACAGTCGACGGTTCGAAGATTAGCCAATCATCTAGTGTGCACAATCTTGGTGCATTTCTTGACTCGAACATGAGGATGGAACAACATGTAAATAATGTCTGTAGGAACTGTTATGCACAATTAAGACAAATCGGTCACATCAGACCCTATCTTACTGTTAAAGCAACCAAATCTCTAGTAAATTCACTTGTTACCTCTAGGTTAGACTACTGTAATGCACTGTTATATTGAGTCTCTAAGCAGTCAATGACCAAGTTACAACATGTTCAAAATACAGCAGCTAGAATTGTGACCAAAACACTCAAATATGACCACATAACACCTATCTTACGTGAACTTCACTGGCTTCCGGTAGAGTATCGGGTCGAATATAAAATTTTGACTTATACATATAAATCCCTCATCGATCAATCACCAGCCTATATAAAAGACATGATAGACGTGTACATCCCAGTCAGGAATCTGAGGTCCCAGAATAACTCAATGACATTAGTTGTGCCTAAATCTCGGACAGTACGATATGGTGACAGGTGCTTCCAGACAGCCGCAGCGAAATTATGGAACGCGTTACCACCTGGCATTAGAGACTGCAATACCTTGCCAAGTTTTAAGAGAAATATCAAAACACATTATTTGACGTAAGTTTCATAAAACAACATACATGTACTACTTTTGCTATATTATCAGTGTAAATTGTGTGTTTGATTTTATGTCTTAGGGTTTTACTTTATAATTCGTTTCTTTTTTACTTTTGTTTGTTACTTTTTTAACAATCTTATTTCGTTCAAATCTTTATAGGATTTTTTTTAATTGAGCCTTTATTTCAAACTAAATGTGTCTGTATTTCTTACCATCCTTACTGGTTTTATATTATCATTATTGTTTAATCGGTTTACTTAATAAATATTGTAGATTATGTCTTATATATATATATATATATATATATAGATGATTATGTTTTATCGGATTTTGTAAAGCACTCTTGAACATTTATTATTGATGAAAAGAGTGCTATATAGAAATGTGGTATATAATAATAATAATAATAATTAATGGAAGAAGTAATGTACTGTCATAGATTCATGTCATTAAACTTGAGTGTTTAAAATTATTTAAATGTTATCAAAAGTTTTATTGTTAATAAATGAATTGAGGGTGTAATTTGAACAATTACTGCAAAATCTGGGTATACAATAATTATTTTAAATGCCATCAAAACAAATTTATCTCAACGCTTAAAATTATCTGTAAGAGGTTACATATGTCTAACCGCCCTCTGTCAATGCCGCAACTTGAACCATATATAAAGAGCGCGAGGCATTTTTGTTACGTAATATATTTCGTAAATTGTTGACGTAGTAATTAATGTGTTTTTTTTTGTCAGGAATCCATTTTCAAGATTTATTAACATTGTGATGTTGAATTAAAATTGATGGGCCGTTCTTGAATTATGGATTTGGAACATACTGAATTATTATGTGTTTCATTTACATAATTCATTTGCTAACCCAGATAACTTCACAAATGGAACAATATTTAATAAGGACATGGATTAACAGTTTTAAAAATATCTGGATCATCATACGTGTAGGACTAGGAGTCATGCCATTCAGGAGTTTCAAAGTAATAAATTGGGATCTACGGAACTGGATAGAAACTGGCAATGAAGGAATCTTCAGAATGCGAATTTGCCGTGACGTTTACAAAGATCTATTTCGAAATTTATAGGGATTCTATTCAGCTTAAAAGTAAGTGCAATTTCTAGATCTGCTCCATGTGACTCGATGTTCTTGTTGCTTATTATTCATTTTTTAAAAAAGTTTTCCAACATGCATTGCAACTAAACTGTTACATCTTATAGATCCAGCTTTATAAAATAATTATGAAACGACCCCGAGAACATCATGTACATTTTAGACACATGACACGTGCTTTCTCCCGCTCATCTTCAAACGAAGAGTACTTCGGCATGGCTATGGAAGATAAACAACAGAGACTTGCCGTAGAGAAGTGAAACTTTGCTTTTACAAGAAAAGTGGACACTTTGGAGAAAAATCCTGAAAATCTCGAGGGTAACTTTTTTAGTTTACATTTTTATTCAAAGTTGTTTTGTTAATTCATACCAGGCAAAAGTTCATTTCCATTTTTAATGGGACAGACTATAGCTCTGCATAGATTTGAAAAAAATATGGCTCTTAATATTGATTAACAATGACCATAAATTTAAAATGATTTTATGAAATTTGAACCTGTGAGTTTTTTCCGTATTAAAGTATACATTCAAAAAACAAAACCTAGAGCAATTTTTAAAACAAATCCTTAAAGTTGGATAGATGCTGAGGTTTTAAACAATCTAATCAATCTTTTGTAAAAAATATTGCAAAAAAAAGATTATTGTGTTAAATATTAAGATCAAAGGGCCATCATTTTTAGATGACAACAATGACTAAAACGCAAATTTTCATTATTTAAGCTATAGTTATAGAGCGTAGATTTTAAGCATTTAGCGTGAGGAAAGTTAGAAATACACAAGAGAGACATAATGATTCTAGATTGTTCACAAAGTTACTATAGCTAGAAAATGTCACAAGTCTTCAATGCGAAAGTACGTAACAGGGTCACACTTTTCTTTTGTGACATAAACTGCATAATTTCAAACAATATTTCCACAAGGAAATGCAAAATGCTGAATTGGTCCATTAGTCAATGCTATATACGAGAAAGTAACAATCAAAATACTATACTATGGCACTGTTGTAATTCCTTCATAATGAATTATTACAAAGTTTTTTTGTTGTTTTTTTGTTGTTTTTTTTTTGTTTTTGTTTTTTTTTTTTTGGGGGGGGGGAGGGAAACCTCTTCAACTAACATTTAATACGCACTGTATTCATCTGATGATATTGTTTTACTATATACAAATATATAATAAGGAAAATACTAAATGTTTCTGGCATACCATGGAAAAAGGCTTTAAAGAAAAAATATATATTATAATACTTATGAAATCATTACATTACAAAAGAAAATAAACAATAGCACAATAGCGTGTCTCCATTAACATTGAAACGCTAAATATTAATTTCATGATACACTGATACAGATATAGAGGTATATAAAATAACTTTTACATAATATATCTTTAACATAAGTGCACTAAGTAAGTCATATTTACTCTATGGAATAAGCAAATGACTCCGCGAAAACATATTAATGTTTATTTCTTTTGCATTTTAATCAACATGTCTATCTTGTATTTGAATGTGACACAATACTACATATACGGTAAGTTTAAAAATAAATTCAAACTCATCTATTTATTAAAAGTAAAGTAAAATTACATAATATTTTAAATCAAATGTAAATGTATTAATAACATTCAATACAAACTCTGTTGTTTAGTGGAAAATGAATGCTTAGAAAATGAAAATACTGTATATGTTTATGTGATGTAACATATTCCTCATTCAAACAAACAATTAAATGACAAATTTCCGGCCTTGAGGTTAAAACTTTTTTTTCATCTCTCAGACCTTAGGACTCAGTGCACAATCTGTGTCCGTTTTAGGACTTATCAATTATCTGTAATCTGAATTTAAGATTAGAAAACTCGTTTTTAACATTGGACCCTTCTAATCTTACCGATATTTTAAAAAACTCTTTCCGATCTAAACTGAGCAGGTGGAATGTGAAGGGTGTGGCGACTGATCTTGATCTCAACGGTTCGGATACGTAGAAACAGATGACGCCAGCGTACTTAAGAATATTATGTGATATTTATCATGGTTCTACATACCTTATTTAGTAATTTATGAATGTCGGAAAGTCATTTTATAGCACTTATAATTCCCGCCCATGTTACGGCACACTAGAGAGTTATATCAATAATTGAATAGCAGTTTGGTACAAAATCTGCAAGATTTTATCTTGATATATGACTATACAACATTCACATACTAAATGAGTAGATGATGAATATTTGATATGCAAATATAGTTTGATAAGCGAATCTAATATTGCTCCCGCCTACATACGTGTTGCTTACCAGAGGCACATAATACTTAAAAGTCAAAATAAAGAATGCTTTCAGAAATCATAGAAAATATAAATATAAATTAAGAAATATTTTAGTATTTACGATCTATATGTCGCTTTGTAATTTAGTTATTAAATAAATTTCTATAAGCCGGTTTTATATATTTTATTTGCATGCGTATAGTAAAAGTGGGATAAATAGCTACTTACATTATAAAATAAATTAAAAAAAAAATTTAATAATTATAAAAGATGGAAGTATTGATATATACACAATGACTATGATTAACAAAAGTCTTTAAAGCTTGCTTAATTATAAACCAAGTTTGATAATAATAATGATAATAATAATAATAAAAATAAACGAAAACTGCCCTATATAATCTCTGTAATAAACAAGTGTTATATAGCTTTATTATATTCCTATTTTCTTATTGTTTATTATAACCAAACATAATCTTTTTTGACATGATACAAAATTATTGATAGTTGATGTAGATATTGTATCATATTATCAGTACTGTTTGATCCTCTTAAATATATTTTAGATATAGTATAGAAAATATAAAGATTATAGATATGTGTGATAATGTAGTACATTTAATATAAAAATCAAAGCACAGAAGGCGCTGAATTTGTTTGGGTCAGGTCTCAGAATGTTAAAAAAGGTGAAGGTTATGAGATTATAAACCAATTTGTTTTTGTATAGTGCCAACAATGCTGTTTCTAGTGTGATAACTGTAGTAAATTGGCTATAAGGCTAATAGCAACACTGATATTCAAGTCAATGTTTATTTGGCTTAAACAATTTATTTAAAAAAAAAACATGACTGGCCTTAACTGGGATTGGAAATCCAGACCTCACGCTACCTAAAGGATCGTGTAACCCCTCGACGACGGGAAAGTTATAAAAAACAGCCTGAAATAAACGAAATTATTCTAAATTAAGGTTTAAAATATACAAAAACAAATTGTAATCCTTATTAATTTCGAGATATTTTGTTCACGGTAAACCTGTTGTTTAAGTAATAGATATACCATTGCTGCGTTGACGATTTCTGGGTTTGCGTAAATTATACCATAATCACGTGACCTTTCTTATGCCTTGACCTCACGAGACGAAGTCGAGTGAGGTTGCATAAGAAAGGTCACGTGATTATGGTATAATTTACGCAAACCCAGAAATCGCCAACGCACCAATGGTGTATCTGTTTTAACCTATAGCTCCGCCCAGAAACACTTACTCCTTCGATCTTAATTTGCATAGCAGAAATGACGTAAAATGAGCTGTCAATCAAAATAACATGACGCTACTGTTTTAACCCATTGCTCCGCCCAGAAAAACTGAAAATTATACCATAGTCTTGGTATGGTATAATTTACGGTTATTGGAAATTATACTTGGAAGAATTTTACATAAGAAGCGCTGAAGAGCTATAGGTTAACACTGATGTAAATAGTCATGGAGCTTAATATAAGCATGTACATCGATAAAGAATTAAATAATATTAGAAATCTTCGACCAATCGGGAACTATGTTTTCTTCCCCGAGAAGGCTTGAAAATTTAATGCGCCTGCAATTTGACAACCTTTATGCAGTGATCTCCCCTTAATTTGTCGGCGTTAGTGCACTTATAAAGGGAAGTAACCGCTTTGAGGGGTTCGGACTACTTTCGGCTTTTACAAATGAGCATATGAGGGTCAGGGCGACCCAAACAAAATTAATAATAACATATTAACTATTAACAAATTAGATTGAAATTCATGGAAACAGTCACGAAACAATAGTTTTCCTATCATTACAATATAACCTTTAACCTTTCCATACAAATACATGTATTTTATGATTAAAAATAACGTGTTAAGAAAATAAAGGGAAAGGCTTTCTATTCTCCCCATTAGAGATTTTGCTACAGTTCACTGTAAAGCGGTGGCCTTTCACTTTCCATTATATCTTGTTTACAGTTGTTTGTGGTAATAATTTAAATTGTCTTGTCACGATATCAGTTGTCTATATAAAGTATGTCACCCTTCAAGTTTCATTTTAAGAATCCCTTAAATTGCCGAATCATTTGTATTAATACCTACAAGGTTGACATTTTAAATATTAAGGATGTGTCTTTTTGCCCTATCCATTGTCATGTTTCAATTCAGTGTTTTATTGGATGCGTTTTAAGTGGTAATTTGTCTGGATTTTGTCGTTGACTGCATTACGAGTTCGTTTCTCTCCCTGATAAATCTTTATAAAAATAAAATCAACAACATTACAAATTGCGCAAAACTTAAAGTACCAAAATTGATCAATCCATTATGAAAAAGGTGAAATTAATTTACCTCTTACATATACATACGCTGGTACCTGTAGAATTACAGGAATAACGATCTCTACAGAATGATTCTAATATTGTGGTACACGATTAATTTACACAAATCATTGATGTATTTACATCATTTTGTAAGTAATTAGACTAATCAACATACTTTGTATACTTTATCACAATATCTTTTCGGATTTGGAGACATGTGGTTTCTATGGAAACTGATCCGCTTGAGATGTCAGGTTAATTAACCTTAATATAATCAGGCAGATACAATCATACTAGCAAAGGGCGTCTGTTTTATTTGATGATGACTTTTTATAATCTTCTTAGAAGATTGAATCTTAGTATTTCTAGATTTCCTTAACAACGTTTTCGTCGTTTTAAACATATTGTTGATTTAAACCTTAAAAATAGAAAGACATGAGAAAATTAGAAAACATATCATGCGGAAGAGTTATCTGCGCCGTATATCAAAGGCCACACAAAAATGGGTTTAATATTGACATACTATTTCCTCTAATGAGAAGGGTTGTCTTTGTCAAACTAAACCATTTATTACTTGTAAGCGTTTCTATATAAAAATTGAATATATGTGCCCGAAAAAATCAGGCGTCTAAAAAGCAAAAGCGTCAAATGCAAGGGATCGTAATGTCGAATTGTGAAGAACTTAGAACTAGCTTAGAAATTCGTAACTCATGTAGAAATTTTCTATACTAGTTTTAATGTATTGTGAATTAATAAAATGTAACATATCTAGGTTGTACGTGTTACAAACGACTCATTGAAAAATTGATATTGAGTTTCACCACGTTCGAGAACCCGATATGCATATACGAGGGTTGTTCGGGAAGTTCTGAGAATTGTTTTATAGCACACGTTGTAGTCGGGTTAGCGTAAATATAAATATATACGCATTTATTTCAATAATTACTGTACAGTATCTGAAAATATCATCATCATACACACAGAAACTAAAACATAATAAAAATAGTAAATAACCATATAACAAACACTCGGAGCACGCCGACGTCATTTGCAACGTTATGCGACGTTAAAGTCCATCGATCGTCGCACCTTTTCAACGTAGTCACCTGCAATTTCGATGCATTTCCTGTGTCGGCTGATCCACTTATTGTATGTTTCCACGTACCAGCTATCGGTAAAGGACGAGACTATAGCTTGCGTATGCTTAACAAGATCGTCAGCTGAGTCAAAGCGTTTTCCACGCAGCTGTGATTTGAGCTCCGGGAACACACGGAAGTCCATCGGAGCGAGGTCCGGGCTGTATGGAGGGTTTCTTCCTTCTTTAAAACGAGCATGCCATCTATACACTGTAGCCGGACTGCATTTCTTGTATTTTCCTGTAGAATTGATCATTTTCATTGTTTCTGTGGAAGACTTTTCCAGCGCAACACAAAATTTAACGATGCTTCGCAATTCAACGTCACCTATCGACGTCATGTTGTGTACTCAGTGGCTCTGGGCAACAACTTTAAAACATTGTTGATCCGTTGAGAATTTAAATAACGTTATGGTATTTTCAGGAAATGACGTCATGACGTTCCGCTGCTGACCAGCGTTTTCGCGCATTTTTTACGTTATCAAAATTACGAAATATTATTAGTGTAGCGCGTTATACCTTTCTTTAGAGTCGGACTGCTCCGGTGCGGCGTTATAGTGTTGCTATGGTTACTACTATTTCCGGCTATTGTATTCTGATTCTATTCAATTTTTAGGAATAGTTCCGTGATATGCTAATCTGAGTATGTGCAAAATATTACGTCTTAGAAACAAAAAATATAGGAGATATGACAAAATTCCCAGAATTTCCCGAACAACCCTCGAAACATTTCCTTCAATGTTTTTAACCAATGATTATCTCCATTAAAATTCAGAATAATAAAAATAATATATCTTACTAGTGATATACATTTTGGGAATATTCAAGAATGACAGAGTGGAATGATTCAGACCCTCAGTTATAAATTTCATAAATAAAAAGGCATGTACGTTTCATTATATAAAAATTCCGATTGTTTGATTTTTAGATCTTTCATTTTTACTGAGCTTGACTTATTTTTCTTTCATCATATAGAAAATGTTCGAGCATAGTATTTGCAAGCAACAATAAAATAGAGAAAAACAGAATCCATAAAAAAAACCCCAACCCAAAAACAATGACAACAGTGCAACTGGTTTTAATTGACCCTTTTCATGGAGGGTACTGGAAAGTCAGTTATGCCCCCCCCTCCCCCGGTTAGCAAGAATTAACTTTTTAAACGCGAAAATGGTGAAAGATTTAAGAAACATACATAGGTCATTTTAGTTTAAATGACAAAAAAACTACGTGTGTTACGTGGAACTTGTTTTTTTTTTTGTCGTCTGGTCATGGGTTTTGTTTTTAATATGCATCAGGCGATTGTTCAGTTTCCCACAGAGAGTACGATCTACCACAAGACACCTTTCATTTGGCTTTATTTGGCTCCTTGTTTACGGCAAAATCAATATCAAAATACATTTGATTGTAAATGGAAGTACTTTACATTAATATTTTCCATATTATCTCTCTATCATTATCTATTTATAACACTTTAAACTGGCATAGTAGCATACTAGAATTAATAAATAAAACTTTCAGCACCATTAACATTTTCATACCTTACCATAAAGTGAATATCTCATGAAATTTGATCATGTTAACACACTTCAATATTTAAATGATAAATGAACTCTTTGTTTACCTTGATATTTGTTTACAAATGCTGTCATAGAAATGGAATGGTCATAAACAAACGATTACGAGTCCGCTTAACAGTTGCATATATTTAACTTTCTATAAATCGAAGATCAATTAATCTTTGAATAATTAATAGAAATGATACAGATAATAAAATCATGAACATCAATTAAACAATAAAGTACTTAAAACACTCACAAAATTGAATGAATTATCGAACATTGAGTCACGTACAGCTATAAATATACATTTTTTCACACATATCTGCATTAATCATGTTGCGCATATTGCAGTATATATTTTTTCAACTGATATAAACAATAACATTAGCTAGCTTTATTGCTGCTATATATAATATTATTATGTCTATATTATTACAATGTCTATAAAGATTGTTTGAAATTGGCTAGTAGGTTGAATTTGTAGACTGACAATATAAAATAGTAAATATAACCAAAGACCAAAGCTATGTTTCTAATCTTGATTTTCCATTTGTTACTGTTTATCGATTCATTGAAATGGTAATATTTTGTTAATATTTTATTGATTACTCTGTATCTTTAAGTAATGTATTTTTGTGGTTTTAACAAAAATAAAATTGAAAATAAGCCAAGTTAAAATTAAATATAATCATTTACTATATTATATTATTTGTTAATTCATGTGAGTGTTGAATCACCACAATAATGAATCTGCCTGAGTATTCACACATTATAAAATGATATAAATGTGTCAGGATTAATTTTTACCAGAAACCTATCTCATTATTTATAAGACACATTATTATGATCGGTTTTGAACACGTATAAAGCATTATTTTACTGGAAGAATTTCCAAGAAAAATTCGTATAACCCTTAGAATATGTTTATTTTTTTATAATTTGAATTACTTTCAAACATAAATTCTTCTTAATAAAGTATCCAATACACTGATTTTGGAGAGAAAACATTCAAAGTAAGTCATAGGTATAGTATTAGTAATGATAAAACCAAAGGACGTAAATTAAACAAACAAACAAAAATAAAAAGAAACATCTGAACAGTGTGCGGATATAGAGAAAATCATGAATAAAAGGAAATCACAAATCGTCTATGTCATAAAATTTTAAAACAGATTCGTGATGTATAGTTAATACAAAACACAATTTGCTTGGACGGTATTTATCCAATTCTACATGTATGCGTTTAATTTTTCCGGGGCCAACAACTTTGAAAATTCTCAGAAACCGAACGAAATTTTGAATTTTAATTGATTTAACAAAGCTTGACATTGGAGATTTATTTTCTCAAGAAAAAAACAACGTTACATTACTCTACCCTCTACCCAAGACAAAACATGACCCTCAGAAATTCTTCTAAAGAATGATTTCAGATTGACGGTAGAAAAAAGACCAGTGACATCAGAATCGGTTTTTTTTTCAAGCAAACAAGTTTATAAAAAAATCAGCCACTAAGCATTATTCTCTCAGAGAAATATAAAAAGCATTTTATTAAATTTAACATAAATAAAACAACTTTTTCTCATATTCATTTTGTGTTATCTAGTTTTGTAAGTTAATCGGAGTGTTAAACTGAATGACAGGTACTACTGTATTTGTTTACATTGACAACTGTCCGTTTCTTAGAAAGGGCGACAACTAAGATTAGCGGCGATATCTATACGCCGTTTTTCCGGCATAGTTACTTGAATGCTGCTCGTCGTTATGCGATTGAGGCCCTCGAATCAATGATTTCAATATAACAAGAGCGCATGACTCTTTGGCAAACAGGCCAAATCGTCATTTTTTTGTTTGTTTACTGGGCCCTGTATGTATTGCGCGTAGGTGAAAGCGGGCTATAACAAGAGCGCGTGACTATATTAACACATGGTTTTGGTCCCGTTGTAACATGGGCAAAATAGGGGAAAATAGCCGATTTTATGCTATAATAATCAATCAAACATTAAAGGTACATTCGAGAGGATATTTATAAATTTTCTATTAGTCACGTGGCTTGTTGATCACTTTGTGGCATGTTGATCACTTGTGAAGTGGAAACAATTACGGCAAATTGTAAAGTGTTTTGACTTTAACCTGTACACTCACCAGATGGGCATAATGTCACTTTAACCAATATAACAAATATTAATTGTTAAGTTGAAAGAAGACTAAAAAACCTATTATATATCTACATTTCCAAATACATGTATATGAGATTCATGCAAAAGCAATAAATTAAATAAATCATAAGCGATAACTGAAGTTTGTTAACGCTGTTCGTACTGAAAAATGCAGCTGAACTCTAGCTAATATGGGCATGCTTTCTTCTTACAACTTGCCCCTAGTCTTTATAAACATGTCAATTTTCATATTTATAGTATCTTAACTCTTTTATTTATCAGAGATGTATACATGTATTTTTGCATATTTTTATTCTCAATTGTGGTATAAATATAATGTACATGTATAATAAACTTTGAACATAAAGCATGGAATAATATTTAGAAATTCAGATAATCTAAGTGATTAATAAACTATTGTTTGTTATGTAAATTGCTTGTTTTCTTAATTTGCGATATCTCATTGTTCTGCCTGCTTTTCTACGTATTTTATAAATTTTAGGAACGATTTTTTTATTACGTTGATATTTCTATCCAGCAGAGAGTTTCTATCAATAATTGAAGATGTTCTACCAGATTTCTTAAATTTCAACGTGACTTAACGTTAAACATCTGCATTAAACTTTTATTTTGTAAATGTTAGTTATACTTACATTGACAGAGAAACTTGACTTAAAGTCAGTCAAATGTAACATCAATCATTTCAGCTCGCGGAAATTTACACAACTAAAACTGTAGGAGATACAATTAAATAACAATACAAATACATGTATATTAAACAACTATATATGGTAGAATTTGTGTTTTTCCAAGGAAAGATAATATAGAAGATACATTAGCCAATGGCAATTTATTTTTGTCATTAAGATATATACTGATGAGTCAGGCAAGCAAATACACAAGAAATGTTTGTTTGTATAAATGGTAAAATCGTATTAGTAGTATATAAAATGTAATAAATATCTATTGTTTCATGACACGGAAATCCTTCAAGGCACATGTCATATCTATTTCTCAGTGTTAACTGAAGATCACACGCCTTATATATTTTTATATTTCCGGATAAAGACTCATCCATCCATGGATTTTAAATGAAAAGGTGTTAATTTATATTATTGTATTATTTTCCTGTAAATCGCATTGCTTTATCTTTTAACGATTATAGAATAATTAAGGCGTTTAGAGTTTAGAAAGTAGCTTTTTTCAATTTTACAAGGCTTAGATCTATATCAAGAAGTGTAAGTCCTTCACAACCATGTGATTATTGCTAGGAATGATAAGTTACACTATCATAATACAGTGATACAAGTCTGGCTAATAAAGAAATATATTAATATTATTACATACTATATTATTGGCACCAGGTTATAATCGCATTTTGAGTATTTTGCCCTTTTTATAATTAAATCAAACAGTAAATGCGTATCACGTAGATCTATCTCATACTTCATTAAAATAGCTTGACTATATGAAAAATAATAAAAGAAATGATCTTTGAAGTAAGGACGATGTCATTAAGCAAAGCAGCGTTTAATTGTTTTCTTAAAGCGGTAAAAGGAAATGAATTGATCGAAACAACTTCTTCTATGGAGGTTTTAATTGAAATACGGTATCTGCTGGTGATTTTTTATTGGAAAATTAAAAACACGATTTATAGGTAGTTTCACAGTATGTAAGTTACCAGTATAGAACATCATCGAGGATTTTTCAGTGGTCTGTGACATTTCGATACCTAAATAAACTAAATTGAAGGCAGCAGTAGGTTTTGCACAAGTAAGACTTGCACTGTTGTCAGTAATGTTTTTTTCACCCAAAATGTTGTATCAGGGTCAGGTAACAGATTTTTAGGTAAAGACTACAATATCTGTTAATGTTATATTATTTGTTCATTACTTTAGTTTCCTTAACAAAAGATAAACCTGAATACAACTTTTCAAAGGCATTGGCTTATTGCACATCAAAACATACTGTCACAGTGTTGAATTACAATCTCAAATATGTTGAATGTAACGACTTTACCAGATTAAAACACTTTTAACACCTTTGTTTAATATTTTAAAATGTATAGTTAATCTCCACTCTTGACATACTTAAAAGTTAATGCAGCCTTTAAATATTTATATTTAAAACACGAGAGGAAAACGTTAATTTGTTTACAGCTAATTTGTAAGATAAACACCTACTAATCTTCTCGCAATAATGAGCCTGATGACACTGATGTCTCTTGACGACGTCAAATTTTCCGGCAATAAATTTCAATTCGCTTTGTAATAATACTTTTTATTACTTGGAACAGACGAAAATATCAATTAAAATCTACCTGAAGGATGATAAAATAGGATTCTAAAATGTCATCTAAACGATAGTGTATATTTAAAATGCAGTTAAACCATGACAACGTGTATAATAAAGGTATTAAAGTAAAGACAATTGAGCAGAATGAATAGCTTAATTAAAATAAAATATCATCTTTTATATACCTGATTACAAAACCCTGTGATCTCAATATTGCATTGGTCTTCATGCTGTTCAATGAAATATATGACATTGATACCGATGATATGATACTTTTGTGGGATGATAGTTTATAGTTTTGTTAAACCAAGCAGCTCTTTGTATATTTTAACAAATATTGCACATATCATTGAGACATAATAAACAAAATATGTCACTAGAAATACAAAAGTATCTTAGCTCTGTCAAGTATAAAAGGTAGCTTTTGAAATATGCAATAGTTCTGCTTTTCTTTTTAAAATTAAATCTTTCTTATGAAGTTAAAATTGCAAGTGAAAAGATTAATGTAGTAAGAAGAGTGTCTGTCATTGCGTACCCTAGCATTTTTAAGGTCGATTTCTATGTCACTTAAATGAAATACCAATGGTTTAAATCACTAAATCAATGACTTAAGTCTGACTTATCGTCCGAAAAGTAAAATGCTTTTATTTTAATATTGTTAAAAAGAAAAAATATAACCACACTGGCACGAAGAACTATGCATTCATTTAACAATTCTATGTAATGAAAACAAATTAGTGAAAATCGCAAATGGAAATCCAAAACACACCCTTATGAACCGTATTAAATACACTGCAATTGTTAATACAGGTTTGCTGTGTTTAACATGACTGACAAATTTAATTGAAATGATTCATTATTGGGTAACGTTATTTTTGTCCAATGTTTTCGTTAATTACACACTACAAAAGTCACCTATTGGTCCTTCATAATATCAATTTTTCCTCATCCGATCTAACTTTATTGTCAGTAAGGTTTAATTTCTTAGGAGATAATTTTATTGCCTGTTCACGTGAAATAATTGCGTGAGCACACACACTCTTTCAAATTTAGACTAGTTATCTTAATGAACAATTCTAAATACTGAGAACAAGTTAACATTTCCTAACTGGCTGTCAATCACCGAGAACAAGTCAACATTTCTCGACTTGCAGTCAGTTATTTCGGATAGTCGGCAATTCATTATTTGTTGTCGTTCACATGTTATATCACTATAAGATAAATAAATATATTGTCAAATCAGTTAATAAAATGCTGAGGTAAATTATGGATATATCTTTCAATGGCTCAAAATTCAACTCTTCTACAATAGTTCTTATAAGGACAATAAAAATATTCTGTTTGAAAATTGTAAATTAATATGTTACAATTAAATTATTGACTGCGTATTTTCAATAAATCAAATAAAAATAATATATGATCCTTATTGAACATTTTTCCAGTGTAAAGATGTTCATGGCGGTGACCATTTTAGTACGGTGTAAAAAGAATAACGAATAATTAAATAGTGACTGTTTCGGGATGGAAATTCCTAAATCCATTATATCTTTCAAAATGCAATTTTAAACATCGCCCTTACAATTCAAATGCTTAGTAAACGTTAATTTTTAATACACTTACCGCAAAAAGTATAATTCATTTTTTACCTTTTCCTTTAATCACCAGAGAGCAGGTTTAGAGTCCATTGAGAATGTGCCTTATTCAATACCGCCATTATACCGTGTTGATCAATTTAGTCAACTTTCTGGATATGACATGTACGGAAACCTATACACCTGCATGACTACCGTCTGAGGGCAAGATATCAGAGACTGGATATGGTAATCACCGATAGCCATACTCACATTTATGAGCTAACTTAGCACACTAGAATCCTTGACAGATGCTCTGGTTAAGTTATGGCATGTTTCAGCTATTTTTTGTCCAAATAAATGGGGGAATATTGTATTATATACAACACCTAGTTATTTCCTTTTGGTTGGTTTGTGTTAACGTTTACCTTTACATTTTAATACCTTTCTCGATATATTTTTTTTCGTTGAAATTTGGTGTCTAGTGGTGCTGGATTTGCAGTTGTTGATGTCTTTTATCTTGATATACTCTAAACTGGTTGTAGCTATTAACATTTTAATTACTAACAACAGAATAGAATAGAGAAAAATAGAATCCCATCAGAAAACTCAACAAGGCAAAATTGAAAATGTTGCAGACTCAGTTTAATTGAGCCTGTTTCATAAACATTTATATAATTTGTATTTCCTGATTTTTTTAAAAGGAAACTTTCCGAAAGAGAAACTTTTCACTTTCTTTTTCTATAAATACTAAAAATAGAGAAAAAAAGAATCCCTTAAGAACGCCCAAAACGACAAAATTGAAAATATTGCAGGCTCGATTTGATTGAGCCTGTTCATGGACGGTACTATTAAATTTCGATTTGGAATAATTTCTTAAGAAATTGATAAGACTCCTCTATGTTTTGTACATGATACTTCATATAAGGGTCAACATTAAAATGAAACTTAAATCATCTGTAAATGCCTTTAATATGGTTATCATTTGTCACCTATTGAATTTCAACTGAACAAAATGAATTCTTAAATTTTTAGTACTTAATTTATGGATCTTCATATTACATGCGTCTTGTTTCTTGTTTTTATACTATTATGGTGATACTTTTATGTCCCTTCTTTTTGTTTTCACGTCTACGGGCCCTAGTTTTGTTTTATTTTTAAAGTTTGTCCCTTTTTCCCTGACCTTCAAGTCCCATTCCCCTACACCCCTTCACTTTTGTAGGTCTATTAATCAATCGCCTTTTAGATTCCTTGTCCGTTTCTATTATTTTCTTTATATTTTATTAAAGTAATCACCCCGTCCGTGCCTTGTGCCCTGTCTTGTTTTTGTTTACTGTCATAATAATAATAATAATTATTATAATAATAATTATAAAATCTTCATTTAGATAAGGTAACACAGTAAGAGAACGTGTATACTTATTTTCAGTACGACCTTCTGAAGAAAAAAATACTAGTAAATCTATACAAAATTCAAAATCGTTTAGTACAATAAAAAAGAAATATTCTTGAATGTAAAGGTTAGATATTTTCATTCATTCATCCGACTGACACTCATTAATCATAGTAACTATTGATAAACTCGTAATCACCGCATGCTAAGTGTTCAATCATTTTACTACACTACGCTTACCTGTTTCGATTACATCTGACTGACAGAGTGGGTGATTCTCTGACGTACACTTCTTACAGTCATTTTGGGACCGAAATAGCCGTAATTTTCGTCTTCTGTCTTGCTTCGTCAGGCCTTTTAAAAGTAATTTTCTTGCTGCTGTTTCTTTAAAAACATTGAGTTCTTTTATATAACCATTGGGTTTACTTTTATATGTAAATGTATATACATGGATCAGTTCTGTGTTTTATTTCACGTTACGTCATCTAGCGAACATTGTATCTGGAAATCTGTAAAACTGTCAGACCAGAATGACTGTCCTGGGAGGAATGTGTGACCCGTCTGCTTCATCGGTGGAATAACACTCCAGTCTTCATGAGCCACAAAGATGTTGAAAAGCCAGGTCGTATCAAGCATGTGGTACATTGGTTAGCTGGACCCCATATGTGGCTTCTCTGTGCCTTCCTGAAGTTTGTATTGCCATTCATAAACTAGTTCAACACCACATTCCAGGTATAACATTATGCAGTTTTTAAGCTCTCTGCAAATGAAGCAATATCTAAACTTTTTTTAACATTTATAATCATAAACTCTTTTGTGATTATTGTTAACTGTACTTATTGTTTCAGTCCGGAGAATCCATTATTGCCTGGACATCTGTATGGGGAGATGACATGGTTGCTGCAAAAACTTGTGGGACGATTTGTGACTACCAAAGTGATAAGGGAAAAGTCAGACGTAACAAAAGTACCATACCAAGAGATGAACAACCAACATGATGATGATCGCTTAGCAGTCGGCTGATGGCATGCTAGAGACTATATGGAAAGCAGGGAAGTTAATCCGACAGTTACTCAGAAAATTCTTCCAGTATTTAATTAGAACAACATGAGAATGAAAAAAATATTTTGTATTTCATTAACCAGTACATAAATACTGTCAAGAAATAATATTTCCTCTTTTCTATTCATTTTAGCCATGTAAGAAGTTTCTACTGTCAACTGGTGAGCATACTTCTGAATAAGTTCCCATTCATTGACAAGATCTTACAGTCTCTAAGCTTCTTGAATCCAGAAACAAGAGACACTGTTTCTGCTTATGAAGGCGAGTATGTTTGTTTGTTGAAATGTTTTTTGACGATAAGGATAGAATTCTGACAAGAAAACAACAACAAAAAACAAACGAGTACATGTCACTTGAGATTACTTTCTGTCAACAATACATACAGCAAGACCTACCAGGGTACTTGTCATTTCAGTTGGTGCCCTGTCAGAGCGTTTTCTAATGCATGACAAGAAACAGATTTCAGTGGTCATGGATGTATATGAAAAATTTCAGGTTTATCCAGGAAATCAATTTATTCAAAAATGCCCCTCCACAACAGACACTGAAACGGCTGATCAGCTTACACCTGAACCCTTGCAGACCTTCTGAAAGAAAGTGGAAGATAAAAAGGTATATCAATTTGACAGTAGGAAACCATTGAATTTGTTTCCCCTGTCTGTATAAATAAACATTTGCTTTTAATACAACAATTAAACAAACTGTGACAGCTCGATGCCAAACTGGTGTTTTCTAATTTTGTTTTATAGTCTACTATAATTACTTGTCTTCTGTTATCATAGGCAATGTTTTTCTTTCATTTCGGGAAAGCCTTTGTTTTCCAAACTTGACCAAACTAGCAAGCGTTGTTCTGTCCCTTCTCCACTCAAATGCAGGAAGGACTTTGTTAGAACCTAGATAAAATAAAGACAAAACGGAAGAGAAAAACCTCTGTCAAACAAAATCAAAACTTGTTTGAGCTTAAAAAGAACAGAAACGCAAAAAATTTTTTGATTTCAAACCTGAAAAATCCCATTAAACTGATAACAATGCTCCCTAACTGTAGAAAGAAAAATTTGTTTTTGATGAGTGATATTTTTAAATATAATAAAATAAACGAATACTTAAAAGAGTTTATATGACCCCAAGAAAACAAACAACTGTTGGGGATATTTTTTTTTGTTTTCGGGAAAAGTTTTTAAAGGGTTTGTTTTAAAACTAAAATGTTTTTAAATGCTTCCCAATGATTAAACTGGGCCCTGTCCCCTGGCAAAAATTGCCCATAAATCCCAAATGGGGGGCCAAAAAATTTTTGGGAAAATTTTTTTGAAAATTTTGAACTCTTGTACCGGTTTAAACCTTTTTTTGCGCAAGAAAAAAACAACCCAAAATGGAAAACACTTGTTCTAAGTTATATAAAAATCCATCCATGTATATAGAAAGTTATGAATGTTTTAATTTGTTATTTGACCAATTACCTTGAAGCAAGGGCTTGAACATTTGGCCACACACACCTAATCTTGTTTTGCCCCGACACTCCGCTTTAATTTGACGAATATTTATTTCAAGTAATATTAAAATCCTTGCATGTAGAAGTTACGCTCCGCTCCGTACACGGATTTTGCGCTGACCCCCGAGTGTGACCCTGACATTTTAGCTGCGGACCTTGGTATTTTTTGCGACACATCATCCCATCATGGTGAACATTTGTACCAAATTATTTACCAAATTATTTTGTAATCCTTCAAAGAATGAGCAAGATATAGACCGGACAAATCCGAACGGACGGACATACACCGAACTTTTACGTCAAAAGTGACGATTAAGTCGAGTTCACAGCAAACGGTCTCGGCAAAAATGAATTTGTTAAGTAGATAGGCTAAATTTTCATCGTGCCAAATATTTGTATTAATTATGTCAACATGATAGTCATAAAATATGAAAAATGTTTGAAAACAATAGAATGAAAGTTATCAAATGTACATACTAAAATGTTTGAAAAGGCCGAACCGTAAAGATTATTTGAAACTCATAACTGGTGAAAAGTCTAACATTGTCATATTACAAGTACTTAATAAGATTTTATGACTTGTTTTTAAAAAATGTAAATAGCATTTGTAATGGAAACGATTGTCACCTTGATAGTGACATGTCTCAAATACCTGTAATCGATGATATGCTTAATCAAAAAATGTCTGTATAAGAAATTTAATCTGCTGTAAAATGACTTAGAAATAACAAAGCGTTTGGACTTCATGATGTTTCGTTTGTTTGTTTGGCTTTACGGCGTACTTACACAGTATAGGTTATATGACTGCAAATTTCAATTTGCCGTTTTGGACTTCTTGAGGGATTATATTTCTCTCTATTTTATCACATCAACTTTGTTAGGGCCGTTTGGAGGTCATAAAAAGTCGTCCCGTACATACAATCAGGGATCCTTTAGACCGTTCATCACGGCATTATTGTTGTGTTTGTGGTATTGAAGTTCTTTCTTTTTTGGCTATTTCTACTTAGATGGTTCTAGTATTTTACTTCATTACTGTTTTATCACAGTAATTCCAAATTACAGGACCAGCTGCAAGAGGCCCAACAGGACGTTAAAGATGTAACACTTTGTGATGTGCTGTAAGGCCTCCAGTGCCTGGCGGGCGGCGTCCATTTTTTTTTCCGGAGCGTATCTCCTACACGCATAGAGGAATCGTAATATAACTTTATGGAAATGTTCATAACTATTAGAAGCTGTGTCGCGCATATGTACCAGGTCTGTAGATCAAAGGCCAAGGCCACACTAAGAGGTTATTGAAAAACGCTTGTCCGGAGCAAAACTTTTACATGTATAGAGGGATTTCAATACAACTTGGCACAAATGTTCACCATTATAGGCAGAGTGTTGCGTGCAAAAATTTAGGTACCTGCGACCAAGGTCATTGTCACACATAGGGGTCAAAGTTCAAAAAAAAATATAAATATTTGTGTTTTCGGACCATTTAGTCATCACTTATTGAGGGATTGAAACACAAATTGCCATTATCATGACTACGGGCGTGAAACATGTAATTTAGGTTAATATATGCGGGGTCAAGGTCACTAAAGATGATAAAATATATAATCTTTTCCATAACATATATCCTACACATATGGAACTTCAAAGAAATGTTCAACACTTTGAGAAGCAGTGACATGCGTATTAACCAGGTCCCTAGGTCAAAGGTCTAGGTCACACTAGAGGTCATTGAAAAACACATCTCCGGAGCAAAACTACTACATCCATAAAAGGGATTTCTGCTTAAGCCGGTGCTATGGGCTTGGACGGTAGTTTGCACTTGACTTTATGGGCCCATGAACAGGCTCAATTAAACCGAGCCTGCAACACTTTCAATTTTGCCGTTTTTGGCTTTTCTTTAGGGATTCTTATTTTCTCTATTCAATATACTAGTAAAATAATAACCTTTTGGATCCCTTTACCTTCATTGTCCAAGACTTAAAATAAGGAGAAAATTGCTTCCAGTTGGTCCCAGTTCACAAAAAGTTCGTCTGGTATATTATATTTCTCAACTTTGCTTTTAAGTCGGTCAAGAAAAACACACTGAATTTCATTTAAGTCTTCCGAAAGATGTTTGACTCCTTAAGTCCCCTTCCTTTTTGACAAACCCGTTCTATTCATAAATGATATGGCCCGTGCCTTTGTAAGTTCAATTGTTCCACCATACTGTTTAAGTTCACTCCTGTTATTAGCCATAATAAAGCCTTTTGCTGCCGAAATTTCTATACGACTATTGACTATTCCTCCCGAGAGTCGAAGCTTTTTAATTAATATAACCCTTCACTTGATTGTCATATTTGCAGATCTTTAACGTCTGCCACGGGATGATTTCGGGAGACATGTATCCATAATGTGTCCCTGCAGTTGTTTTTCTTATTGTACGATGACTAAATGCTTCTGACTGTGCTTTCATTGACAACTTTCTTAAGAATGTCACTGGAATGACGTGCGGCCTTTTTATTGCCATTTTCAATGGCGTATTTTGCAATTTACAACATTGTCCACGCTTTCTTTCCACTCCTCCTGTTGGCGTACTTTCCATTTCTTCGGTACCTTCTTTGTTTGTAGCTATTTTTAAAAAAGAAACGTTCATTTTCCGTTTGTAAATAAATCAATTATGTTGGTATGGGAAATCAATAACTGTCATAAGGACGGTCATAACCATTACGGTCTGCAGTGTCATTTGCCATAATTAAGTTCGGCATAGTAATAAGCGTAATTAAGACTTTCTTCTCTTTTCGTATAGAGATTTTAAGATGAAAACGCGAACCTTGCCGTCGCGAATTCATGAATACGCGAAATAATTCAGGTAGGGTTTTTTTCGCGAAATAAAGATCACGCGAATATAAGTTATGGAGAAACTCAAAAAACTGTCCATTTATTGAGAGAAAGAACAGATCGAGGCACATAGCACCGAGATTTGTTTATTATCTCACATAATGGACAGTTTGAGGAGTCTCTTACTAATAACATGTTCTCTATTGTCTAAATAATGGACAGTTGTATCAATCCATGAATTCCATGCAAATATTGCCATTTGGGTAAAAAAATCATGTGTCTATTGTTAACTAATTAGACAGCTTTACTTTTTGGGGGGAAATGGAAAAAAGTAAGAAAATCATGTTTATCATGCTTTCATGTTTATTTGTTTTGGTTTTTACGTCACATCGACACAGTATAGGTCATATCGCGACGTTCCAGCTTTACTGGTGGAGGAAGACCTCAGGTGCCCTTCCGTGCATTATTTCAGGCACGAACGGGCAGCTGAGTACAACCACCGACTTTCCGTAAGCTAGCTGGATAGCTTCCTATGCTTTAATGTAATACACTATATATAATTGTGACAATATTCATAAGTAACACAAAGTTGCCATCATTAAGTTGTTCTGGATTTAAAAAAGAAAGAAAGAAAAAAACGATTAGAAATTATAAGCAGCAATAATGTCTGATTCAGATGATAGTATTTTTATAACATAGTCTAAAGAAAACGGATGTTTGAGCCCTTATAGAATCGGATTTTATTTTATGTGAAGTATTAGACATGGTTAAATCGGCTGACAATAAGCAAAGAACAGAGCTCTAGTCGTCAGCGACCTATTTTCAGAAATTTCGAATGAGGAACTTTTGAAAGCAACTCGGCTCATCGAACAAAATGAGCCAGCAAGGTTTTCAGTGCCACTGAAACAAAGTAATTTAGACAACCTTGTCAAAAGTGGATTGTCTAGTAAGACAGAAAAGAAATCAAAATGGGCAGTTAACATGTTTGACTTATGGCAGAAGAACAGAAATAAAAACACAGACTCTTTTGTGCCAAATAACAATCTCATAAATATGAGTAGCGAAGTGCTGAACGAGACACTGAGGTACTTCATAGCAGAGGTGAGGACAATATCTTGAAAAGAATATAAGCATTATATGAGAACATAACAGAAACGCCACAAACGCTTCTAGCTGCGTTAATTTACACGCTCGGCTTGCAGTTTGCTTTTAGAGCAGGCCAGGAACATCGTGCACTTAAGGTTGGTGAAAATGGACAAATCACAGTCAAACGGGACTAACAGTATCGCCGATATTTAGAATATCATGAGGATGTATCAAAAATAAACAGAGGGCAGAGGGTGAATTCAGCATCGTCAGATACAGCCCAAAATCACACGAGCATACGAAAGCATAGCCAAACCCGAGAGATGCCCTGTGAATATATACGAAAAATACATTTATCTCCGGTAAGTTATCTTATTTTTTGTATATTTCTTTCAAGCGCTTTTTTTCAGCATTTATATATTATTGCATCAAACAATTGTCACTCTGACTAAATGGTCCATTATGCCTCAGTAATCATAGGAACTCGAGAACGGGACCGCAGATTGTGGCGCATATTTTCGATTGTGTAACGGTTTTTAAAAAACGTTTCTTCTACATCTAAATATCTTTTAGTATTATCCGAGTAAATGGCAATTGAACACAATCTTTTACTTTTAAAACTGGTCATATTTTATTTTTTATTATAAAAAAAAGGAGTGACATCCGCCATTTGTCGAAATCTGTATAATTATAGTTTAAACTCTAAATTTACTATGAAACACATGTCTGTCATTTCTAAAGAATTAAAAAGAAATATTGATTTCTGAGGCATACCGTGCCTTTAACTCACTGGAGTGTTATCTATCTTCATTTTCGCGATGAAATAATGTGAATGCAGACATGTAAAATATGTGCAGTGGATGGGGGCTTTGAATCGGGACCTTATAATAAATTGTAGTCTTTATTTCGCAAATTCACATATATGAAAATTTCCCGCTTTGCTTTTGCTGTGGACTTAGTGTCTCTTTGTAATTTACGAAGTTCTTAAATGAAAAAAAAAATTACTTCATAAAAATACAAAAAAAGAAAAAATGACCATTTTATCAAGTTACATGAATTGTAATTAATTAATAATTCTACTACTTTTAAAGACTGTTAGTAGATAACTTTTCACTCGAAAGTGATTAATATAAGTTGCAAGAACTTGTTTCGCAATCGAGCTTAAATAAATATGTTTTAAACCAGATAACTTTTCAGAAATTAAACTGTATTTTGACTGTATGACTAGGCTAATTAAGTCGAAACGAGTAGAAAGGTTATCATTCCCTCTAGTAATATATTCACAATGTATGTTTTCTTTGCTTACAGTCCAAGAAATTGTAAAACAGATGCCTTATACCTGCGACCTCTTAACGCGCCAACGGCAATATGTTGGTACTGCAATTCACCCGTTGGCGTTCACGTGCTACAACAGAGAGTTGTTAACCTGTGCAAACGAGCTTCCTTCAATGGACATTACACCAACCATTCTTTGAGAGCAACAGCAGCAATACGACTTTATGATGCTGGTATTGACGAGCAGCTTATTACTGGAAAAAAAACGGTCATTGTTCAAATGCTGTTCGCGGTTATAAACGTACAAAAGAGGATCAGTTGATGCAAGTCAGCGGTATCTTGCATGGACAATCGGACCAATCAAAAAAATCTAAGACGGAAAATTTCAGTCCAGATAGTACTTTTTTTCAAGAACTGGAAGTATGTCGCTTTATCTTAAGTTTACGGGCAAATAAAGTTTCAGTTTGTGGATTATTTTTTCAGAAAATGATTATTTTCCAGTATATATTATAAATAAGTCAAATTATTGTATCTTGATAATAAAAAGAACACATTATTGTCATTGAGTTATGTATTTTTCTATTATTTCTCCCACTTGACATGAAATTTACACATGTTCTATAACTGTCAATTTACCTTTTAAATAATGGATAGAAAAGTATCCAATATTAATATATTGGATACCTATTTGATAAATATTGGATAGCTTCGTTATCTGCCAGTACAATAGGCACATTAATATACAGATACAACAAAAAATGACGTCACAAACAGGTTTTAATGTGATTTACAGTACATGCGGATTATGCAATACAAAAGACCCCTTAAAGATAAAACTTTGATGACTACTTCTGTCAACTCATCATCATAAAAAATTGTCTCTGGTTAATTAACGAAAAACATCAACGTTTGCTTTTTATACATATTCTTCCAATTATCGCAATATACATAATAGTATGATGATATATTTTTCTTCAAATATACATGTAATTCTGCTATCCGAGACCCTTTCAAAAAACAAAATTTCCCTTATCCGGATAAGTATTAATACTTTTTCTAACGCAGTTCTTACATCTATCAATTGACAATCTGTCTGCCGCCAATACAAATGATATTTTCAATTTTGATCGATTTGTATCAATAAGCCTACATCAATAACTTGCCATAAAATTCCAGCAGAAATACACAATAAGTGTCTGCCACCAAAAAGCATCATTTGAAGTATATCCTCTAACGTACTGCTGCGATGCATGCATAATCCAATAGAGACGAGGCATGTGTTGCTATTGCAAAACAATGACTTACTAAAACTGGAGTAGTTCAGAAGTAGAATAAGTGTAATTCTCGTATCAAAAGTCTAGCACATCAATTCGGATAAGACTTCAAAATTATAACCTATTTTAATTTTAACCTCCATCAGCGCTGTCTTAGTTCTCATCCACAATCAAGGTATCTTATGGAATCACAATAATTGAATATCTTTCTTTGCTTCTCAGAGTTTCTCAGTATTGTTTTGATTTTCATTTACTTTAGGATTTTGTTTAAGATTTTGTTTTTAATGTTTGTTTTAGATGAATGATTCTAATCATTTAGCATCGTAAGGAATCATCAAATTACAATAAAATATCACAGTCCCTTTTTGTTTAAACTGCAGATTTATTGATCAATTAATGAAATCAGCATGTTATAATATGCTATCATATCAGTTTATCTAATTATGGCAGCTCATGAACAAAATCATCTTACGTCATTAGATGTATTGTATACCTTATTGCATACCTGCCATTGTTTTATTTCATTTGAATAAAAGCAAGGTTAAACAAACGCAGCTGAACATCCATGCATATGTAATTGCTTTGTAGCATGAATACGTAACACAAATAGAAAAGCAATATAAAAATGAACATGATTAAAAGATTGTGGTGAGTATCATGACATTAGTAAATGTATTTGACAACATTATTTAGTAATTATTGTTACAACTACGTTGCAAGAGGAGCATTTTTTCTGAATTAGGGACGAATAGAGCTCAACAAGGTAGGGCGACGTTCACAGAACCCAGCCCCCGACATAATCCAGCCATACCAGTAAGGCACCCAGAAGGCACCGAGAGGACACAAGGTGGTGAAGGGAGGGGAGTGATATGTAATTAGTAAAATGATAAAAACTTAAAGGGGCCAAATATGTCGCAAACATACCGGATATTCAAAGCAGGTTATGAGTCAGAAATGTAGTGTAGAATTATTATGCCTGCTCGTCATCGTGAAACTTTTAGCAAATATTGCTAGTGTCACTCCCCTTCATAACAAAAACTGGGTGCTCTTTTTAATGATTAACGATGCTACAAGAAAATGTCTATTCTGTGATAATATTGAAGATGAATGTCATGTTTTTCTTACATGTTTCATGTACAATAAATTGTGGCAATTTTTATTCTAAAACACTTACTTTAAAGACATTTATTTAGGATTCATTTATATTTTTTGTTATTTTTGATAATAAAAACGTACATAACTTTCAGTCTTTAAAATGCCAAAGTTGTCAATAATTGTGATACATGTTGTATGTGCCATGGAATGGCAGCAAATCGATTTTTCAACTTATTCATGACAAAAATGATTTTAAAAACTACTCAAACCAATCGATATATATTAAATTCTTCATTCGTAAACTTGCCATTTTGATATTTCATTGCTTCTTTTAGTTGAATGAAATACATTTATTTTCTTTCTAAAAGATTTTACTTCAAATAGAGATAAAACTAATTTTAGGTGAAAATATACAAACATGTGTTTCCAGTATTCCTCACTTGAATACTGTTAACTCACTCTTAAGATTTATTGCCTGCCTTTTGACAGCTTATCTGTGATATGCAGACTTCATAACCCCGTTTCGTAATTCAACATTATACCTGTTCATGTTAAATATTGAGTTATGCTTAAGCCGGTGCCAGGGAACGTAGACGGTAGCTTTCAATTACCACTACAGTCCATGAATAGGCTCAATCAAACCAGGCCTGGAACATTTTCAGGTTTGCCTTGTTGGACCTGTTTTTCTCTATTTCATGCAAATGCATTTAAAGTTTGAAACAGAAATAAACAATTATAAATGATCATTTGAAAAATATACATCATGATACATATTATGTCACCCAAGTACAATTCAGAGGTGATTTGTGAAATCGTATCGTCACACTATATTATCATGTTGCTATAAATGTTATCATATAACAGTTACACTGAAAAGTGAGATTAAAAGCAAATGGAATAGGGTGTTACTTTTTCTATTATGTTGATGTCAGCAGACTTTTCATAATAATGTGATATAACAACTTGTATAACAATAGATCGGTCAAGGAGTTCAGTAACATATGTTGTTAATAAACAAATATTTGACCTAATTTAAATTGATAACACAGAAAATACATAGTCATCCTTACGCAACATAAAAATTGATTTTGATTTGTTGTACACAAAACATACCGTACAATCTATTAAAATTTATGCTATTGATTCCTTTGCCGTACATGGAATTTACCCTTGACCGTTTTTCTTTCGTCTTAAAATTTTCGTATTAATCATTGACCATCAAGGTGAGCATTCAGTAAAACAATATTTTATACGAAAAAGTAGCATGGTCATGTTTTTGGGTTCCATTGTTATAACCTATGTAATCAGGAAAAAAGATTATGTTCAACTGCCTGTCAGCAACATCTATGAACATATTGTCATTATGAACTGCATTCTTATCTACAAATAACAGTACTCAAACCTTGGAGAAATGAAACATTGTTGATTTGTTTTGGTCGAATTAATTGTCATCTACAAAAAGTAATACTTTAAGCTTGAATATTATTTTTATTCCCATCGACTTATAGTGTAAACGATAGCATTGTTCATTGTAAAATGAACATATACAGAAATACTTGAGTGTTATATCTTACTCACATACCGCCTTAGGATATCTCAATCTCGACTTAAACTCACGAAAGATCACCTCCAGTGACGCTGGTAAGTAACTCACAATGTGCAAAGTGCTATTCGTTTTTAACTTTTTATTTATACAACCTTCTTCCAATCGGTTTAATTGAATAACATCACTCAAAATACATTGCAAATGTGTAACCATGTCGTGTAAGCATGAGGAAAGATTTAAAGAAAATTTAATAGTTTTCAAGTAGTAAATGCCAGAAAAGCAAACCTGAAAGACAGTACGAGAAAAAGGGAAGCTAACGAAAGTAGTGATAGGCTTTTGACAAGCATTTAGAACTGAAAAGTCAGAAGTCAAATTACTGCATTGTTTATATTATTTTGCTACCTTCGTAACACATGACTGCACCTTAAGTGCAACTTTAAATAGCGTTTAAATATTTAATATTTTTCTAAAGAATTTAAAAGAATGAAGCATAATATAGAATCTTTATCATTTTAATTTCTTAAACAAAATTCAATGATTTTGTACATAACTCCCCCCCAACCCCTCTAAAAACAGCCCTGTTTGATTGTGATTCTGGAATACCTGACGACTGAAGCAGTAAAGCATTATACAGTTATTATTATAGTTACAAACTGGATCTAAGTAAAGAAACATCATACTTGCTTGGTAAAGTATATAAATCATGCTTAACAAATGTTGAAAATATTGTTTTGCTACGTAGATTTTAATAGTTCTTTCTAATTAAAACACTCATACGTCATCAAAGTTTACTTTATGCCATGGTTATTCATGACGTCATTAAGATATTTGTTTGTCATGTTTGCTAAACATATGAATTGGGAATTATATGTCAATCCCAAAATCGAAACAGTGAGAAATATGTAACTGTTAAAATTAATATTTCATAAAAAAACAATAAATAACTAAATGGCCTTAGTTAAAAATATAAATAATTATGTAAATATTTATTTATACAATAAGTGCAACATCCCTCACGCCCCTAGCACCGACTTTAGCGTACTCAATTCTAAACACTTAATAGTGCTAGCATCAATGACTTACATCAGTTAATGCGAAAGAAGTTTCTTTCGGCTATGATAACCGACACAAAAGAAAAACAAAGTTATTCGAAAAATAAGCATTAATCCTCCGAGGTTCTAAACATACACAAAATTGTATGTTTTGATTCTCGCAAGGATAACTTATTTATATGTACGACAAATTAAATGCTGACTATATAGTTTCCTCGCTTGAAATGTACATCTCTGTAATGAAATAAAAAACGTCAGGAGATATTTTTTATGAAAAGGAAATTCATATTATAGACGTATCATTTCGCTGATCATGTTTTAACATGTCTACATCTTCATGGATATAGCTCCCTCACATATGAAATAATATAAAGTCCCTGACGAGATTCAAATATAACATATTCTGAGCATATTTTAATAACGAAAAAACTAGATCAACAACAAACAGTCATTGTATGATACTTGATATTAATGAAAGTGCTTTGTGCAAAAACAAATTAACACTATAATATGTATCTAAACCGTATTGTTTACAAAATGAATTTTGTCAAATTAAGTGTTGGGAAAATATAAGTCATGCCGATCACGCTCATAACTAAAATTAGTGAACTTCTGATAATTGAGATTTTATTTCACCTAAATAAAAACAAAACAATAATAACATAATCAACAATAAAGCAGCTGTAATCGATATAGCAGAATTTGAATAATGTGTTAACTTTAAGATAAATCTTGTAATGTCTTTAATATTATTTATTCAAAATGATTGAAAACCGTGTATATATTATAATAATAATGCACTTTTAACTCGCACTCCTGTTCAGACTGGCACATAAAATATCAATCATTTTCTGTACGATTTGACATTTTCAAGCTGTTTAAATGCCGTTGATAATTGCAAATTTAACTCACATGATTGGCATCATTTTATGCTACAATATTGCCATATTTTTATAATTTGATATCACTAAAATTTTATGATTTCAGATACATCAACCACTATCAAATCAATGCAATCATGAAAGAAGAAACACTTTATTAACGAACTACTCCACACCTTCTTTAAATAGTAAACGATTTGCTGATTTCGTCTTTCCAAAATCAATTAATTTCACATCATTGCTAATTGTTTGATTTCTGTTTTTGATCTTACGATTTCCAGCTTCTGGCAATTGCCGTCATAGAGCTGGTTTGCTATCGAACTATAATGTTTTCGTTAGTAAATGTTTATTAAAGTAAATTAGATTCACACCAAGGGAATGAAGCTCTCAATTAACCCAAAGACAGATAGGCTGGCTTCCTGTTTTTAGCTCACCTGTCACAAAGTGACGGGGTGAGCTTTTGTGATCGCTTTTCGTCTGGCTTCCGTCCGTCCGTCCTTCCGTCCGTCCGTCCGTAAACTTTTACTTTAAATGACATCTCCTCATAAACAACTAAGCCAATTTCATCCAAACTTCACAGGAATGTTCCTTTGGTGGTCACCTTTAAAAATTGTTCAAAGAATTTAATTCCATGCAGAACTCTGGTTGCCATGGCAACCGAAAGAAAAAACTTTAAATATCTTCTCTTAAAAACCCAAGAGCTAGAGCTTAGATATTTGGCATGAAACATCTTCTAATGAGTGTCTACCAAGGTTGTTCAAATAAAAGCCCTGGGGTCAAAATTGGCCCCGCCCCAGGAGGTCTTATATTTTCCCTATATGCATATAGTAAAAACTTAAAAAATCTTCTTTTAAAGAACCCAAAGAGCTAGAGCTAAGATATTTAGCATGAAACATGTTCTAATTGGTGTCTACCAAGTTTGTTCAAATAAAAGCCCTGGGGTCAAAATTGACCCCGCCCCGGGGGTCATTGATTTTCCTTATATGTATATAGCAAAAACTTAAAAAATCTTCTTTGAAAAAACCCAAATAGCTGGAGTTTAGATATTTAGCATGAAACATCTTCTAGTGAGTGTCTACAAAGTTTGTTCAAATAAAAGCCCTGGAGTCAAAATTGGCCCCGCCCCGGGTGTTATTGATTTTCCTTATATTTGTATAGCAAAAACTTAAAAATCTTCTTTGAAAAAACCCAAATAGCTAGAGTTTAGATATTAAGCATGAAACATCTTCTAGTAATTGTCTACAAAGTTTGTTCAAATAAAAGCCCTGGGTCAAAATTGGCCCCGCCCCAGGGGTGTCATTGGTTTTAAATATATGTGTATAATAAAAAATCTTCTTTTAAAAAAACCCAATGAGCTAGAGCTTAGATGTTTAGCATGAAACATCTTCTTATGGGTGTCTACCAAGTTTGTTCAAATAAAAGCCCTTGGGTTAAAATTTGCCCTGCCAAGGGGGGGGGAGGAGGGGGGGTAGATTGTTGTTTTTCGTTATATGTGTGTAGTAAAAACTTAACATCGTGAAACTTCTTCTAATGGGTGTCTTCCAAGTTTGTTCAAATAAAAGCCCTGGGGTTTAAACTGGCCCCGCTCCGGGTGCCTTTATACAGGTGAGCGACCTCAGTGCCATCATGGCCCTCTTGTTACGTATAGTGGGCCTCCGTAACCGAGTGGTTTAGTTCGTTCACATTAAAGCACATGCCCGTCAACGTTGTGGATTTGAATCTAGTAAAAACCTTCGGCATTCTTTTATGTAAGAATACTATATCCTGCAAGCTGACAGAGGATCGTGTTACGTAGCGGGTAATATAAAGTACTAGCGTTGTGTTTTAAACAGTTTATTTTTATTTGTTTGGGTCGTCAGACCAAACAAATAATGGTAGCGAAATTTCAGACCCTGATGTGCTTATTTGCAAATACCGAAAGTAGTCCAAACTCCTCGAAGCGGATACTTCCCTTTATAAGTACACTAGCGCCGAAAAATTAAGGGGAAATCACTGCGTAAAGATTGTCAAATGACAGGCGCATTAATTTTCAAGTCGTTCTCGTATATACATGTCATAATTAAAAAATACAATTAAGAAATCATTTTTTAAGAAAGTTTTGTGTAATTAAACGTATATATAAGGCCTTTCCAATACTTATATAACGCGATAGCCAGTCTATCAAATACATTGTATTAACATACTTATTCGAAATAATATAAATACATGTATATATGTACATACAAGTATTCAACAAACAAACTTTCTACACATTGGGAAAGGATGAGAACAAAAAAACAGCTCTTATAGCATTCTCCTATTAGCAGCGATTACTGATGAGTACAGATCGAGTAGTAACCGGTGGTAAGATTGACAAGTTAACATGAATGCGCAGTAATTCTCTAAAAGTAGTCCTATTTGAACGTTAAAAGTAATGACAAGGTGATAACTCGCCATTCCAAAAATCGTAACATCTATTTCCTGAAATAGAAAATGAACCAAATAAAGTTATTTTTTAACAATTAAATTACTCATTTTCTATAAATTCAGTTTATTATGCCAACGTATTTAACGAAAATAAATCTATAAAACCTAAAGCGTTATTTGTAAAGCAGAAAAAATATTTTGAATGTCATAAATTTATGTTTAATTTATGAATCGTTCTAAAATTATTTTGGAAAGTGCACAGTATTGTGCTTTTCTATTACCAGTACGATTTGAGAGTAATCTTTATTTATATGTTAAATTCTATTTTGATGCAATAAATTACTCCTGATGGATTTATCCTAGCCCACCGGAAGTTCGTGACCATAAGCGCATAATGATAAATAAATAAATAAATAACAGATATATAATCAAACTTGTACACTAACCTGTTAAAATAATGTATTTTCTTCCATAAAGTCCAATTATTAACAAGCAGCATTTTTCAAAACATATTCAATTTCATTTTAAACTAGGTCATCATCCGCCATATTGAATTCAAATTTTCCCCCTAACTTCGTGACATGTAGAGTAGTCTCCCTTGATAGGCCACAGTACACTAATTCAGTGTTTTTCAGTGAGTTTGTTAAAAAATTACAACAGTTAATAAATTTAACTAAATAACAGTAACTGTCAAAACTTGTTAACTATATTTATTTTATTGTGTGTTTCAGTCAATTACTCTTCATGTCTAGAAGAGCAGTGAGGACAGAAGAATTTTTCTGTTTTATCAACACTTTTTTTATTGGTACAGAATCCCAGATGAGTCCAGTGCTTACATGGGACATGGTTTTTGATACCATCACACTGTGCCCACTGTACAAATGTTACAGATTTCTTTTTAGCCAGACCAACAGGCTCAAAGTTACTACAAACACAGCAGACTTCACTGTCAATAATTGTTTCTGTGTCAGAGTCTGAAGATATACTTGCATTTACTGTTATATGGGAAGGGCCAGGCTGAGGTTCATTATCCATCTGAGCATGCATGACACTTTTTTTAATTTTGAATGATTTACTACCCTTTTTTGAAGTTGATTTTTTATGACCTTTCTGATTTATTTCATGTTGTTTCATAGAATCAAGAACAGACTTAGCTGATAGATCCTTCCCTGAGACAATTCTACTCATGGTATTCCTAACCTTTTGCTTTGGTTTCTCACTCTTCACCTTCCTCAAAGTCATCTCCCTTTCCAATAAAAAATCCCCAGATGCATCCTTATCCACTACAATACCCCCTTCAACAGTAGCCTGACTATCTGTATCAGTACATTCAGCCATATCAATATCTTGAAATACTACTGCTGGAACAAGACTCTCCTGAGGTACAGCAAATTTGTCAAATGGACATATTCCAGTCTTCTTGAAAGCTGACTGAAGATTTTCACTGGAAAGTGATTTTGTATAAGCCCTACATGCCAGTTGACAGACATTGTACCTTGTGATATTGGTAGAATTCATGCGCATGAACTTATGACACTCATTGTTATATATCTTCTGGAATGGACCAAAAACAGCTACATCTAGGGGCTGTAAGATATGTGAGGTGTGGGCTGGAAGAACAAATATTATAATATTTTGACTCTTAGCCCATTCTACCAAGTCTACAGAGACATGAGACTTGTGGCCATCAAGGAGAAGTAAAACAGGCTCTGCAGTACCACCAGGTAAGTACTTAATAAAATGCTCCTCAAGGTAAGTCCTAAATATTGCACTGTTAGACCAACCTGAATCACTTACAGTCCCACTTGCACCTGGAGAAGAACCTTCTAGTAACTCTGGGAGCATACGCTTACCCGGAAAAACAAAATACGGTGGAATAGCAATACCACCAGCACTACCACAACCTAAAATAGTTATAGTTTTACTTTTTCCAGTAGTCACAGCAGGTGGACCAGTAGAACATGAAACAATGTGAGGGGGCTTATGATTAAGTGAAATTCCCTTCTCATCCACATTAAATATTCTATGTGGTTTATCAAGTAAATCATTCTTTGTGAGAGTAGTAAGTAAATTACTGAAGTAAGCATTGACTGTTGCTTCACTTGTCATTTTAGCTCTAACATGTTCAATACTTCTGGGATTTGAAACTTTCACTTCCGGCCAACGTTTACGAAATCCATCCATCCACCTTAATGTCAATGGATTGTCTCTGGTTCTTTTACCAACACTAACTGCATACTCAGTTGCAATGTCTACACACTCTTGCATGGTGTAACCATAACCATAATTAGCCATAGTTTTAATATGCTGTACAATTTTGGCCTCTTCAAACATATTCAAAACAGGTTCTCTTCCAGTAGTGATACATTCAGGGTCTATCTTTCCTAACACTCTGTCTCTTAAAGTTTGTTGAGGCACACCAAATAATTTACTAGCCCTGAGAACAGGTGTTCCACTTTCAACAACAGACTTGTATGCATTTTGCAAGGCTGTGGGTGAATATGATCTGTACTTGGCCTTCAAATGCACAGGCTTTGCCTACAACAACAAGAAAAAACACTTAATTTTTCTGCTTGTTGATAAGAGACATGGGGTACAATTGATCAATATTTTTTTAGTTAGCCTTAGAGTAAACATTTTTTCAAAACGAGGCTGTCAAATCTAAATGTAAATACAGCAGACGGATAACTTTTTACAACTTGAAATGTTATTTTTCATGGAAAAAAATACTTTTTAAGAGAGGACATTTTTGGGAATAACAGAAAATACATTTTTACTACTGGTATGTGTATAAAGGTTGGTTTTTACCTGTTTAAAGCGCATTTTGGCATATAAATATCACGATGACATTTGTGACGACATGACCTAGTTACGTACAGTTGTTTACATCTCGCAGGTGCGCGCGTGATTTCACTGGATTCGTTTACAAAAAAGTCACGAACTTCCGGTAGTCACGAAGTTAGGGGGAATGACGATAAATTATAATTTCATCTTTGAAGTAACCGAATGTGCAACTGCTAACGATTTAATGATTTTCATTTTAATTGAAATGAATTCTATGAGGATTTAATACCAAACGATAAACAGATTCATTAGATGTAAACAAATGCACCCTTAAATTGCAACAAATTATTCACAATTCTATCATGTCTTTATTGTCTAAAAGCTGTTTCCCTCAAATAGATTAATAATAATGAAACAGTTATTCAATAACAAACATCAAACCACAATGACCTCTAATGCACGGCATATGCAATGACTGGCAACATTGTTTTAAACATCACATAAATTTACAGTGACAAAGCTTGAAATCAATATAATATATCAAACTACTTTCGTGTTTTAAGCTTCAATTATACCGTTCTAACACAATACCTGCTGTTGGTTTAAGAGCCATGATGAATTATTGTAAATAATGTGTTAATACATGTGATACTTGAAAGAAAATAAAAAAATCATTTCGACACATAAAAAACACGTGATAGCAGGAAGAAACGGCATTTAAGGACATCACGGTTCTTTATGCGCACCCAAACAAATGAAAGTTGTTCTCTGCATGGCATGTATATTATCTTGAATATCAAACATTTCGAAAAAATATAAGACTTTGACAGGAAAAGTCATGTCACATGCATGTGTTAAGAATCATGTGTTCGCAGTAGAAATCAAATATATATTTTTCGGATGCGCTCAATGGATGCATATATAGCGGTGTCCAAATTTTGCCCATGATCTTGAACATTTGCCATCCTATAATATGCCATATATATGTTTAAATGCTAGGCTCGTATATATATTTTGAGAAATAATATGAAATCGTCAGAAACCTAAAGGTGCCACCTTCGCAAATACAATTTGGAACAAGCTGCATGCCTCCAGATGAGTCAAAATATTTCAATAAAATCAAACTTGGGGAAAATGTACTTAAATTGTAAGAAAGGTAAAAGATTCAAAATTCAAATAATAATTTATATGTTTGCGCGATAAATGACGTTTGCAGTATTTATCACCATATTTTTAGTATTTATCACCATATTTTTTTCTGCGTCCAGCATATTTTGACCTCTTTTTGGTAATTTCCATGGATTTTAAGTGCTGTTTGCAATGTGTAAATTACTTTGTTTTTTACCTCACAATATTTTTCTTCTAAAATCATTTTCAAAATTTTTATGAAAATTAATTTTTATGAAAATTAGGATGAATCTGGAGGGGTGCTGCTTTAAATGGTAATTTTGTAATATATGATATGCATTGCATCTTGTGTGACATTCTAATTATTTACCTGGCTCTTATAATGGATGCTATTTTAAAACGTTATCAGAGACAATGCTGATTACTATGTCGTGTTGTCTCTAATGTCAGGTAAATTCGTGTGTCGGTATTAAATGACACCTAATTAATATCTTTTTTGTCAAATAGTTTTCCAATTTGGAACACTATTTACAGTATTATGATACAGTTCATACAGCGTAAAGAACAATCACCGATCTTTAATTAGCTTCAATTTGAATTTAAAACTATACTTTATAAGGTTTATACTGTCGTATGGACATTATTCGTACGTATAATAATAATAATAATAATAATAATGAAGACTTTATTTAACTAGAGAACTCAATTGAACAACATATCAATCTTCGATGATGCCCTCAACAGGGAACAATATAGATTAAAATATTCAAACTATTAAACTACATAAATGTAAATACATACATGAGATTGTCAATTTGTATACATTGATGTGTGGGCATAACTCAAGTATAAGGTTAGACAGAAGGCGTTTGTCACTATCTGGTAAGTAACCGGGCTGAATGTTCTTTCGTTTGTCGATATTCAGTCGTAGTACTTTGATATTTAAAAATTTAAAACTGCTTCTAGAAAACTGATATGCTTATAATTGTGTGGAAATTTCTGCGTTCAGGGAGGGACAGAAATGTTTATATTAAAAATTTCAGGTAGGTTAACAAGCCATATTTTTATTTTAAATTGACAAACAAAACACTTCATATAATAATTCAAAGCAAACAAGGTCAATTGAAATCACTTGATTTTATGTCAGGCATACATAAATAATTTTCAATTAAAGATCAATGTGAAATTCATTTTCACATATTTTCACTTTGTAAACCTAACGAACAATTTTATTTCAATAAGCCAAATCAAAATCAATTCAAATAAAAACATAAACAAAGTTTGTCCCAGAAAGAATATTTTTAAGAAATTTGGTAACTTTATTTTTCAGTGGTTTATTAGAAAAAAATTCTATCCGTCATATTATTTAAAGAACATTTAAAGAACTGTTTATGTTTCCTTCGTCAGATAAAGGAATTCTTGTATCATCACAAACATTATATATAAACATGAGGACAACTACTAAATCATACATTATAAGTTGGATGACTGCATTGCATTTTCAAGTCGATTGACATCATCAGGTATAGGTTAAATATTTATAAAATTAAATTGGTCAAGCGCGGCGTAACCGCGCGACCAATTTAATTTTGTAAATAGGTACTTATAAATTTTAACAAGCTTCGTGTTTCAAAAAGTCGATTTACTGGACTGATTGACAGTTTGCAGATTTACCAAATTAAAATGTGTTACGATTCATTTGAAATACTGCAATCCCATTAGACAAAAAATGATTTCAAACACTAATTTCAAATAGAGATCAAAATTTTGAGTAAAAAAGTCATGCAAATGCATTTCTAGAATTATAAACAGAAATGACATACAATAAAAGAATTGAAAAAGTACGCATAATGATACATACTATTTCACTCGAAAACAGTACATAGTTGTTTGTGAAATTGTATTATAGATCTAACACTATATTATCATGCTGCTATAAATGTTATCATATAACCGTTAAGATAAAGTGTGAGACAGTAGATTGTTACTTTATATATTCTGTTGATGACAGTTGTTTTTCAAACATTTGTTCCAGTGTTTGTTTAATGATGCTGTGATATAACAACTTGTATGATAGGTAGCTCAAGGAGGTCAGCAACATATAATACTTTATAAACAAATATATGACCTTATTTATCATGATGTTAGAAAAAATACATAGTCATTCTTATGCAACATAAAATAAAATTTTGATTTGTAGAATTATCAATGCGGAATCTTAAAAGTCCGCATTGGTCAAGACATAGTTACTAGATATAATTGTGCAAGTGCAGTGAAACATGAATGCTTTATAGAAAAAAGTATTATGGTCATGTTTGCGGGTTCCATTTGTTAAAAAGCTTTGTGAGGAGCAAACTGATTATGTTCAGCTGCATGTCAGTAACATCTATTCACATATTGTCTTTATAAATTTTGTTATTCGAACCCTAGTGAACGGTATACATCGAAATTTGTCCTCGCTAGAACGGCTAGTATCATAATAGTGTCTTCGCTAGAATAGTAAATATTGCTATAGTGACCTCGCTAGAATGGCAAATATTGCAAAAGTGTCCTCGCTAGAATGGTAAATATTACAACAGTGTCCTCGCTAGAATGCTTAAAGTCGCAATAGTGTCCTCGCTAGATTGGTAAATACCGCAATAGTGTCCTCGCTAAAATGGTAAATATCGCAATAGTGTCCTCGCTAGATTGGTAAATACCGCAATAGTGTCCTTGCTAGAATGGTAAATACCGCAATAGTGTCCTCGCTAGAATGGTAAATATCGCAATAGTGACCTCGCTAGATTGGTAAATACCGCAATAGTGTCCTCGCTAGAATGGTAAATACCGCAATAGTGTCCTCGCTAGAATGGTAAATATCGCAATAGTGTCCTCGCTAGAATGGTAAATACCGCAATAGTGTCCTCGCTAGAATGGTAAATACCGCAATAGTGTCCTTGCTAGAATGGTAAATATCGCAATGGTGTCCTCGCTAGAATGGTAAATATCGCAATAGTGTCCTCGCTAGAATGGTAAATATCGCAATAGTGTCCTTGCTAGAATGGTAAATACCGCAATAGTGTCCTCGCTAGAATGGTAAATACCGCAATAGTGTCCTCGCTAGAATGGTAAATACCGCACTGGTGTCCTCGCTAGAATGGTAAATACCGCAATAGTGTCCTTGCTAGAATGGTAAATATCGCAATAGTGACCTCGCTAGATTGGTAAATACCGCAATGGTGTCCTCGCTAGATTGGTAAATACCGCAATAGTGTCCTTGCTAGAATGGTAAATACCGCAATAGTGTCCTCGCTAGAATGGTAAATATCGCAATAGTGACCTCGCTAGATTGGTAAATACCGCAATAGTGTCCTCGCTAGAATGGTAAATACCGCAATAGTGTCCTCGCTAGAATGGTAAATATCGCAATAGTGTCCTCGCTAGAATGGTAAATACCGCAATAGTGTCCTCGCTAGAATGGTAAATACCGCAATAGTGTCCTTGCTAGAATGGTAAATATCGCAATGGTGTCCTCGCTAGAATGGTAAATATCGCAATAGTGTCCTCGCTAGAATGGTAAATATCGCAATAGTGTCCTCGCTAGAATGGTAAATACCGCAATAGTGTCCTCGCTAGAATGGTAAATACCGCAATAGTGTCCTCGCTAGAATGGTAAATACCGCAATGGTGTCCTCGCTAGAATGGTAAATACCGCAATAGTGTCCTTGCTAGAATGGTAAATATCGCAATAGTGACCTCGCTAGATTGGTAAATACCGCAATGGTGTCCTCGCTAGAATGGTAAATATCGCAATAGTGTCCTTGCTAGAATGGTAAATACCGCAATAGTGTCCTCGCTAGAATGGTAAATACTGCAATAGTGTCCTCGCTAGAATGGTAAATACCGCAATAGTGTCCTTGCTAGAATGGTAAATACCGCAATAGTGTCCTCGCTAGAATGGTAAATATCTCAATAGTGTCCTTGCTAGAATGGTAAATACCGCAATAGTGTCCTCGCTAGAATGGTAAATATCGCAATAGTGTCCTCGCTAGAATGGAAAATACCGCAATAGTGTCCTTGCTAGAATGGTAAATACCGCAATAGTGTCCTTGCTAGAATGGTAAATACCGCAATAGTGTCCTTGCTAGAATGGTAAATACCGCAAAAGTGTCCTTGCTAGAATGGTAAATATCGCAATAGTGACCTCGCTAGAATGGTAAATATTACAACAGTGTCCTCGCTAGAATGCTTAAAGTCGCAATAGTGTCCTCGCTAGAATGGTAAATACCGCAATAGTGTCCTCGCTAGAATGGTAAATATCGCAATAGTGTCCCTCGCTAGAATGGAAAATACCGCAATAGTGTCCTTGCTAGAATGGTAAATACCGCAATAGTGTCCTCGCTAGAATGGTAAATATCGCAATAGTGACCTCGCTAGATTGGTAAATACCGCAATAGTGTCCTCGCTAGAATGGTAAATACCGCAATAGTGTCCTTGCTAGAATGGTAAATACCGCAATAGTGTCCTTGCTAGAATGGTAAATACCGCAATAGTGTCCTTGCTAGAATGGTAAATACCGCAATAGTGTCCTCGCTAGAATGGTAAATATCGCAATAGTGTCCTCGCTAGATTGGTAAATACCGCAATGGTGTCCTCGCTAGAATGGTAAATACCGCAATAGTGTCCTTGCTAGAATGGTAAATACCGCAATAGTGTCCTCGCTAGAATGGTAAATATCGCAATAGTGTCCTCGCTAGATTGGTATATACCGCAATGGTGTCCTCGCTAGAATGGTAAATACCGCAATAGTGTCCTCGCTAGATTGGTAAATACCGCAATAGTGTCCTCGCTAGAATGGTAAATACCGCAATAGTGTCCTCGCTAGAATGGTAAATATCTCAATAGTGTCCTCGCTAGAATGGTAAATATCGCAAATGGTGTCCTCGCTAGAATGGTAAATATCTCAATAGTGTCCTCGCTAGATTGGTAAATACCGCAATAGTGTCCTCGCTAGAATGGTAAATATCGCAATAGTGTCCTTGCTAGAATGGTAAATATCGCAATAGTGTCCTCGCTAGAATGGTAAATACCGCAATAGTGTCCTTGCTAGAATGGAAAATATCGCAATAGTGTCCTCGCTAGAATGGTAAATACCGCAATAGTGTCCTTGCTAGAATGGTAAATATCGCAATAGTGTCCTCGCTAGAATGGTAAATACCGCAATAGTGTCCTCGCTAGAATGGTAAATACCGCAATAGTGTCCTTGCTAGAATGGAAAATTCCGCAATAGTGTCCTCGCTAGAATGGTAAATATCGCAATAGTGTCCTTGCTAGAATGGTAAATACCGCAATAGTGTCCTCGCTAGATTGGTAAATATCGCAATAGTGACCTCGCTAGATTGGTAAATACCGCAATAGTGTCCTCGCTAGAATGGTAAATATCGCAATGGTGTCCTCGCTAGAATGGTAAATACCGCAATAGTGTCCTTGCTAGAATGGTAAATATCGCAATAGTGTCCTCGCTAGAATGGTAAATACCGCAATAGTGTCCTCGCTAGAATGGTAAATACCGCAATAGTGTCCTTGCTAGAATGGTAAATACCGCAATAGTGTCCTCGCTAGAATTGTAAATACCGCAATAGTGTCCTCGCTAGAATGCTTAAAGTCGCAATAGTGTCCTCGCTAGAATGGTAAATACCGCAATAGTGTCCTCCTAGAATGGTAAATACCGCAATAGTGTCCTTGCTAGAATGGTAAATACCGCAATAGTGTCCTCGCTAGAATTGTAAATACCGCAATAGTGTCCTCGCTAGAATGTTTAAAGTCGCAATAGTGTCGTCGCTAGAATGGTAAATATCGCAATAGTGTCCTCGCTAGAATGGTAAATACCGCAATAGTGTCCTTGCTAGAATGGTAAATACCGCAATAGTGTCCTCGCTAGAATGGTAAATATCGCAATAGTGTCCTTGCTAGAATGGTAAATACTGCAATAGTGTCCTCGCTAGATTGGTAAATATCGCAATAGTGACCTCGCTAGATTGGTAAATATCGCAATAGTGTCCTCGCTAGAATGGTAAATACCGCAATAGTGTCCTTGCTAGAATGGTAAATACCGCAATAGTGTCCTCGCTAGAATGGTAAATACCGCAATAGTGTCCTTGCTAGAATGGTAAATACCGCAATAGTGTCCTCGCTAGAATGGTAAATACCGCAATAGTGTCCTTGCTAGAATGGTAAATATGGCAATAGTGTCCTTGCTAGAAATGGTAAATACCGCAATAGTGTCCTCGCTAGAATGGTAAATATCGCAATAGTGTCCTCGCTAGAATGGTAAATACCGCAATAGTGTCCTCGCTAGAATGGTAAATACCGTAATAGTGTCCTCGCTAGAATGGTAAATACCGCAATAGTGTCCTTGCTAGAATGGTAAATATCGCAATAGTGTCCTCGCTAGAATGGTAAATACCGCAATAGTGTCCTTGCTAGAATGGTAAATATCGCAATAGTGTCCTCGCTAGAATGGTAAATACCGCAATAGAGTCTCTATTCTAGAATGGTAAATACCGCAATAGTGTCCTCGCTAGAATGGTAAATACCGCAATAGTGTCCTCGCTAGAGTGGTAAATACCGCAATAGTGTCCTTGCTAGAATGGTAAATTTTCGCAATAGTGTCCTCGCTAGAATGGTAAATACCGCAATAGTGTCCTTGCTAGAATGGTAAATACCGCAATAGTGTCCTCGCTAGAATGGTAAATATCGCAATGGTGTCCTCGCTAGAATGGTAAATATCTCAATAGTGTCCTTGCTAGAATGGTAAATACCGCAATAGTGTCCTCGCTAGAATGGTAAATATCGCAATAGTGTCCTCGCTAGAATGGAAAATACCGCAATAGTGTCCTTGCTAGAATGGTAAATACCGCAATAGTGTCCTTGCTAGAATGGTAAATACCGCAATAGTGTCCTTGCTAGAATGGTAAATACCGCAAAAGTGTCCTTGCTAGAATGGTAAATATCGCAATAGTGACCTCGCTAGAATGGTAAATATTACAACAGTGTCCTCGCTAGAATGCTTAAAGTCGCAATAGTGTCCTCGCTAGAATGGTAAATACCGCAATAGTGTCCTCGCTAGAATGGTAAATATCGCAATAGTGTCCTCGCTAGAATGGAAAATACCGCAATAGTGTCCTTGCTAGAATGGTAAATACCGCAATAGTGTCCTCGCTAGAATGGTAAATATCGCAATAGTGACCTCGCTAGATTGGTAAATACCGCAATAGTGTCCTCGCTAGAATGGTAAATACCGCAATAGTGTCCTTGCTAGAATGGTAAATACCGCAATAGTGTCCTTGCTAGAATGGTAAATACCGCAATAGTGTCCTTGCTAGAATGGTAAATACCGCAATAGTGTCCTCGCTAGAATGGTAAATATCGCAATAGTGTCCTCGCTAGATTGGTAAATACCGCAATGGTGTCCTCGCTAGAATGGTAAATACCGCAATAGTGTCCTTGCTAGAATGGTAAATACCGCAATAGTGTCCTCGCTAGAATGGTAAATATCGCAATAGTGTCCTCGCTAGATTGGTATATACCGCAATGGTGTCCTCGCTAGAATGGTAAATACCGCAATAGTGTCCTCGCTAGATTGGTAAATACCGCAATAGTGTCCTCGCTAGAATGGTAAATACCGCAATAGTGTCCTCGCTAGAATGGTAAATATCTCAATAGTGTCCTCGCTAGAATGGTAAATATCGCAATGGTGTCCTCGCTAGAATGGTAAATATCTCAATAGTGTCCTCGCTAGATTGGTAAATACCGCAATAGTGTCCTCGCTAGAATGGTAAATATCGCAATAGTGTCCTTGCTAGAATGGTAAATATCGCAATAGTGTCCTCGCTAGAATGGTAAATACCGCAATAGTGTCCTTGCTAGAATGGAAAATATCGCAATAGTGTCCTCGCTAGAATGGTAAATACCGCAATAGTGTCCTTGCTAGAATGGTAAATATCGCAATAGTGTCCTCGCTAGAATGGTAAATACCGCAATAGTGTCCTCGCTAGAATGGTAAATACCGCAATAGTGTCCTTGCTAGAATGGAAAATTCCGCAATAGTGTCCTCGCTAGAATGGTAAATATCGCAATAGTGTCCTTGCTAGAATGGTAAATACCGCAATAGTGTCCTCGCTAGATTGGTAAATATCGCAATAGTGACCTCGCTAGATTGGTAAATACCGCAATAGTGTCCTCGCTAGAATGGTAAATATCGCAATGGTGTCCTCGCTAGAATGGTAAATACCGCAATAGTGTCCTTGCTAGAATGGTAAATATCGCAATAGTGTCCTCGCTAGAATGGTAAATACCGCAATAGTGTCCTCGCTAGAATGGTAAATACCGCAATAGTGTCCTTGCTAGAATGGTAAATACCGCAATAGTGTCCTCGCTAGAATTGTAAATACCGCAATAGTGTCCTCGCTAGAATGCTTAAAGTCGCAATAGTGTCCTCGCTAGAATGGTAAATACCGCAATAGTGTCCTCCCTAGAATGGTAAATACCGCAATAGTGTCCTTGCTAGAATGGTAAATACCGCAATAGTGTCCTCGCTAGAATTGTAAATACCGCAATAGTGTCCTCGCTAGAATGTTTAAAGTCGCAATAGTGTCGTCGCTAGAATGGTAAATATCGCAATAGTGTCCTCGCTAGAATGGTAAATACCGCAATAGTGTCCTTGCTAGAATGGTAAATACCGCAATAGTGTCCTCGCTAGAATGGTAAATATCGCAATAGTGTCCTTGCTAGAATGGTAAATACTGCAATAGTGTCCTCGCTAGATTGGTAAATATCGCAATAGTGACCTCGCTAGATTGGTAAATATCGCAATAGTGTCCTCGCTAGAATGGTAAATACCGCAATAGTGTCCTTGCTAGAATGGTAAATACCGCAATAGTGTCCTCGCTAGAATGGTAAATACCGCAATAGTGTCCTTGCTAGAATGGTAAATACCGCAATAGTGTCCTCGCTAGAATGGTAAATACCGCAATAGTGTCCTTGCTAGAATGGTAAATATGGCAATAGTGTCCTTGCTAGAATGGTAAATACCGCAATAGTGTCCTCGCTAGAATGGTAAATATCGCAATAGTGTCCTCGCTAGAATGGTAAATACCGCAATAGTGTCCTTTCTAGAATGGTAAATACCGCAATAGTGTCCTCGCTAGAATGGTAAATACCGCAATGGTGTCCTTGCTAGAATGGTAAATATGGCAATAGTGTCCTTGCTAGAATGGTAAATACCGCAATAGTGTCCTCGCTAGAATGGTAAATACCGCAATAGTGTCCTCGCTAGAATGGTAAATACCGCAATAGTGTCCTCGCTAGAATGGTAAATACCGTAATAGTGTCCTCGCTAGAATGGTAAATACCGCAATAGTGTCCTTGCTAGAATGGTAAATATCGCAATAGTGTCCTCGCTAGAATGGTAAATACCGCAATAGTGTCCTTGCTAGAATGGTAAATATCGCAATAGTGTCCTCGCTAGAATGGTAAATACCGCAATAGAGTCTCTATTCTAGAATGGTAAATACCGCAATAGTGTCCTCGCTAGAATGGTAAATACCGCAATAGTGTCCTCGCTAGAGTGGTAAATACCGCAATAGTGTCCTTGCTAGAATGGTAAATTTCGCAATAGTGTCCTCGCTAGAATGGTAAATACCGCAATAGTGTCCTTGCTAGAATGGTAAATACCGCAATAGTGTCCTCGCTAGAATGGTAAATATCGCAATGGTGTCCTCGCTAGAATGGTAAATATCGCAATGGTGTCCTTGCTAGAATTGTAAACATTGCGACTGTGTCCTCGCTATAATTGTTAATATTGCAATATTGTCCCCGCTAGAATGGTAAATATCGCAATAGTGTCCTCGCTAGAATGGTAAACATTGCAAAAGTGTCCCCGCTAGAATGGTAAATATCGCAACAGTGTCCTCGCTAGAATGGTAAATATTGCTATAGTGTCCCCGCTAGAATGGTAAATATCGCAATAGTGTCCTCGCTAGAATGGTAAACATTGCAAAAGTGTCCTTGCTAGAATTGTAAACATTGCGACTGTGTCCTCGCTATAATTGTTAATATTGCAATATTGTCCCCGCTAGAATGGTAAATATCGCAATAGTGTCCTCGCTAGAATGGTAAACATTGCAAAAGTGTCCCCGCTAGAATGGTAAATATCGCAACAGTGTCCTCGCTAGAATGGTAAATATTGCTATAGTGTCCCCGCTAGAATGGTAAATATCGCAATAGTGTCCTCGCTAGAATGGTAAACATTGCAAAAGTGTCCATGCTAGAATGGTAAATATCGCAAAAGTGTCCTCGATAGAATGGTAAATATCGCAATAGTGTCCTCACTAGAATGGCAAATATTACAAAAGTATCCTTGCTTGAATCGTTAATGTTGCAATATTGTCATTGCTAAAATGGTAAATATCGCAATAGTGTCCTCGCTAGAATGGTAAATATCGCAATAGTGTCCCCGTTAGAATAGTAATCTTTTCATAGTGTCCTTGCTAGAAAAGTAAATTTCTCTAATTAAAAGATCATCACTCACTAGAGATTTAATCAAAGTCAAATATGTCCACAATGATATATGAATAATGCAGTGCTTTATGAAATTATTATGACAACATTGTTATGACAAAAGGAAACAAAACTGTAAAAGGTTTGTAAAATCTTTGCAAAATTATATGCTAGTCTTTCTACTGATGAAGATTTTCTTATATGTCTACATTTTATGGATATATCATAACAGATGCAATGTCCATAACGAAATTCAAATTTGACATAATAGTATACATGTTTACAACAACAGAAAAAACAAAAACAAATGGCAAGAACATGAAACGGTCAGTATTTGATATTATTGAAAATGTTTTGTGTCACAGATAATTTGAAAACGAATAAACACTATAATAAAACCAAAATAATCAGTTTTCCTCAAAGAAATTATTACTGTCTGCCGATACAAATTACTAGTTTCTTCTCTTGTCTACCTGCAATTACATTTCATTACAAATCTTTATTACGAAGAATATATTAAGATAACTTGACAAACGTGATGTAAGAAGTATATCGAGATACGAAAATCTCTGATTTTATTTTAAATAAATGTCTGATGAAATGGTTAAGTTATAACGTAACTTGTTATTTCTGTTACAACAGTTTTCTTTGTTGTTATTATTATATACTCAGACGACAGGTTCAATGAAAGTTTATCACTTTACGACAAATACTGTACTTTTCAACTGGACTCATATGTTATTTATAAAGATTATAAGATTCCAGAGACAGCTTACTTGATTTAAATTGTCTTACCTGAACCTAAACAAACTAACCCCCCCCCCCCCCAACACACACACACACACACACACACACACACAATATCATGTTCCCGATTTAGGAGGCTGAACATAATATTCAAGCACGTAGACATGTATTATAATGTCTTTGATATTATTTATTTAACGATTGAATGATTAAGGAAAAAAATAATTTCAATAATGTACTTTAAACTGTCAATCCTGGTTGGATTGGCAATATCATAACAATCATATTCATTTTCTATAAGATGTTAATTTTTCATTAAAATAAAGAATATTAAGAATCATCAATCTGCGAAAATTTTCATAATATATATTTAGAGAATACAAATAAAATGAGAAAAATATCAGATTTTTAAAATATAATATATAATGATTAACTAGGAGTTTGCCTTTCTGTCGTTGCTTGAATGATTAAGTAAAAAAAAAATACAACATGGCATTTCCAATTAACCTTACGTTATCAATACCATTTTATTCTACAATATTGCCATATTTTTATAATTTGTTATCACTGAATTGTATTGACTTTCACTCATCATTTTAAATATATCACTCTCAAATCGATGCAATCACGAAAGAAGAAACATTTTATTAACGAACTACTTCAATCCTTCAACAACATCATTTCCTTAAATAGTAACCGATTTGTTGATTTTGTCATTCCGAAATCAATTAAGTTCACATCATTGCTAATTGTTTGATTTCTCTTTTTGATCTGACGATTTCCAGCTTCTGACAATTGCCGTCATATGACAGCTAATTTTGTAATCGAAGAGTGTATGGTGAAAGTAATATGTTCATCAGTTTATAGTTAAAGTAGTAGATTAGATTTTCACATAAAGGGCATTGCAATGAAGCTCTAAATAAGTCAATATACAGAAGTACATAAAGCCTGCTACGCATAGTGGACCTCCGTAACCGAGTGGTTTAAGTCGTTCACTTCAAGCCACTTACCCGTCAATATTGTGAATTGAATCTTGTTAGAAACTTTTGCATTTTGTACGTGAGGATTTTATATCCATCTAGTTTACGGAAGATTGGTTGTTCTACTCAGGTGCCTGTTTGTGTCTGAAATAATTCAAGAAAGGGTACCGAAGGTCTTTCTCTACCTGTGGAGTTAAAATGTCGCAATTTTATTTTTACATTTTCGGTACGACTTAAAATCCAACAAAACGAAGAAAGGATTTCTATACATTTCACTATTTGCAAATGCGTATGCTGACACGGATGATCTTAGGCTTCCAATGAACACATCTGCGGATGTTTCTTAATTTAAAATTTCACCATTTTCATGTCTAAATGTTGAATTCTGCTTAAGCCGGTGCTAGAGTGCGTGGAGGGTAGTTTGCACTTGACAGTACCGTCCATGAACAGGCTCAGTCAAACCGAGCCTGCAACATTTTCAATTTTGCCATGCTGGGTTTTCTTTAAGAATTGTTATTTTCTCTATTTCCAAGAATTGCTTTGGTAATGAAAAACAGAAAGGCTGCACGATTGGGACCGCATTTTTATAGTAATGGCCAGGTGGTAACTCGCCAGCCGGAAAAATCGAGACATCCATTCCCTGAAACAGAAAAGGAAAGAAACTTAATGGTTAGATTTTCTATAAAATCAGTCTTTTATACAAACTTATTGAACGAAAACTAAATCTGTAATCTTTAAGCATATTTGTTATTTATAAAACATAAAAATATTTTTTACATGTCATAACTTTAAATTTCCTCTATAAATAGTTACACATTTTTTTTCAGAAAGTGGACAGTATCGTTATATTGTGTTACCAATACAATGTGTGTGTAATCCTAATTTATATGTTTAATTTCTATTTGATTCAATAAATTACACCTGGTGGACTTAAATTAATAATTTCATCTTTGAAGTAACCGAATGTGTAACTGCTAACGATATAATGATTTTAACGTAAATTGAAATGAATTCCGTGAGGATTTATTACCAAACGATGAAAACAGATTCATTAGATGTAGACTAATGCAGCCTTCAAATGCAACAAAATTGCAATAATTCTATCATGTTTTTATTGTTCAAAGGCTTTCCCCTCAAATCTATTAGGCTCCGGTCAATGATAAAGCTGTTACTCTAAGAGTAACATCTAACCACAATGGACTTTAGAGCACGGCATATGAATGACAACATTGCATGTTTTTAACATCACATTATTTACAATTATTAGTATTCAGCTTAAATTCAATTTATACCAAACCACTTTCAAATTTTAAAATAATAATACAGTCAAACGTGTATTAAGCGACCGGGCAAGGGAAACACCAAAAACGGTCGCTTAATGAAACGGTCTCTTAAGACAGTCAGCATGATATAAAAGTCAAAATTTATAAATGACATCTTTTTTATTCGATGGGATTGTTTTTCAACTTCATTTTTATATAAATGTTGAATAATCCGATAATCTAAACGGATGCAAATGTAAAAATAACGTTCTGATATTTATTGACAAAACAGTTTTGATCCATTACGTACATTTTTGACATTTTTTCCAGAATTTTTTAACTTCTCCGTTGTTTTTCCTTGTCTCCAACACGAAAACCCTATTAGTGAAGATGTTTTCTGTTGTGCATTTTTTCATTTGAAATAAACAAACTACATGCATTTGTTACGATTAATTTAATGGCTGATCAAGTTCAAGGTCAATTCAATGCAGTCTAAATGTCAACAAGCGAAGCGTATACACCATCTCAGTATGGGCGGAGCGTTGCATTGTTTATCCGATATGTATTGGATAATACACGTCACGCGTATACTTAACTTCATTTGCGTACGCTAAAACGGTATGGGAAATAGAGTTTTTCACACGTTTATTGTTGCGTTTTGATTGCTGACACTTGTGACATAACGAGGTGGCGTTATTACTTGACAAGTAAAAGTGGTCGTTTAATTGTCAATTAGGTGACTAATTAGCGGTCGCTGGTCGCGTTGAGCAAAATTCGCTTAATACATTAAAGATATAGAGAGAAAATGATCGGGGGGAATTTAAAGTGGTCGTTTAAGACAAAAGTCGCTTAATACACGTGGTCGCATGGGCAAGTTAGACTGTACTGTGTTTTTGGTGTTTTTTGTAGTTATTATTATTTAAATCACATACCTAGGAATGGAAAGACAAAGGGAGATCACAAATTATTTGGACCAAAGAACCATCACAATATGACATTTACCTTTTGCAGCCTGGAAAATGTCTATGATTTACATTTTAAGAATAAAAAACACATGTTACAATTGAATTTGTTTATTTTTATGATTCCCTTAATATCTTATGTGGCGTTAATACTGGCAACAGAGATGGACTGCCCAAAGAATTTTACTCAGTCCAGGGAAGACAACTGACTGCCTCCTATACAAGGAGGTAAAATGGCCAAGTCAGTGACCTAGGTTGAAACCTAGTGTCGCATCCCAACAATTATTGCACACACCCTGAAGAGGACGATTGCGGCTGGGCAGCCTGGATTACTACAAACTCCTAGCCGACGGTCCCGGGCGTAGCCCTGCCCTAGGCCTCCCCTCAATTCATGGAGGTGGAGGGGGTGTCCCCGTGACTCGGGAGTGCACCCCAACAAAATACATTAAAACCATGCCTGCATGCTTTAAAGCAAGTCAGGCTAGGAGAAAGAGCCAGGCTGTTAAACCGGAAACCACCCTTGTTTGTCTCCCCGGCCGCCACAGAATACTTTATGTATTCCCCCATGATTAAATTCTTACTACAATTAAACCTGAGAGCAACGTAACTACGTTTTGAATAACAACAAAATTAAACAACTTATAAGAATACAAAGGGTCTCGTAAATGTGTGTGACCCAATATTTCACATTTTTATTGTCCAATTTAATTAGCATTGAGTTTAGGGTAAAAACTTTCGTCGGTGGTTACAAACATTTCTAGAGCCAACTTCCAGTTTTTTAGAAGGATATCATTGCCAAAATTTGAAAGGTGGGTACCATCAGTGTGGAAGAGACTGACTTCTTTAGCATGAATGTAACAGTCATTGTTTATATATTTGCCACCATTTGACAAAATGAATGCTTTAACGGCTGCATTGACTCGATTCCTTTTCTTTTCAATCAGTTTACCTGCGCCTAAAGGGGCATAATGCCAGTAACGTTCTCTGGAGGATAGAGGACCAGATAATGATGGCACCTGTAAAACGGGCTTGATATCTCAATAGAGATTCTTTATTTGCTCTATATGTCTT
>NW_026861964.1:0-16288 GCF_026571515.1 Ruditapes philippinarum | reverse complement strand
CCTGAATAGATTGTACTTTCTTTTCAGTTATCATGCTGACGCGAATGGGCAGTTACAAACCAAATTTTATCCGTGTATATGACAGACGAATTGAGGAACTAGACTTCCCGATTCCCAGGAAAACTATTCACTCTAGAAGTAGCACAAGAAGTGAAAATGAAGATTTACATTGTGTAGCTCTTCATCATCTTATTCGAGAGAAAGGCAAGAATTATGCTGAAGAAATATTGGCTAATGATAAATTCTTCAAAGATAATAACTATAAGTATATTCCAAAAGACTGTAAAAGAGTATGTCCATACAGTTAGGGAGGTGTCGATAGAAGAGATAAAAAAATATGATGTAATTCTTTGCACAACAAATTGTGTGTATAAAACAGGAGGTTATTAAGGCAGTGGATGTTTACCAGGTAAGGATATTTATTATAGTAGATATAAACAAAATCATTGTACTTTGTCTTGCGAGCCTATACCATGCAATGTGAACATGGACTTGCAATTGCAAGCACATGCTTCTTATTATCACTGTAACTCTTTGGGAGCCTATACCCTTTCTTGCGATAACAGGAAATAGACAAGGTTATATACTGCGATGTTATTTGTTTGCTTTCTTCGTAATGTGAACAATAATAATGATAGTGAATATCCATTTAAATACAATTAGAAACGATTTTATTATATAAGATATGAGTATTGTTGTATAAAGACACATTCACATTATTCTCAATTTATCCGAAAAAGTTTTCTTATTTACAAAAAGAAAAGAAAATTATAAGCATCTACATTTTCATATAAATGATTCATCAATAAAACAATTCTAAGGTGTAAGTTTAATTTAACATGACATTTATAAATTTCCACATTCTTATCTTTGCCATTTTGCTTTAGATTATAATTGACGATGCCGCAATGTGTACAGAACCACAGACACTTGCTACAATCATTGCAACTAAGGCTGAGCATGTTGTTCTCATAGGTGATCATAAACAATTAAGACCAATGGTAAAGTGCAAAGAAGCAGCGCTCCTTGGTTTGGAAAAGTCACTGTTTGAAAGATATGCAACAACAGAATCTTCTCAAAATGTCCCGTTTACTCGACTATCAGACCAATACAGGATGGTACTGACATTTGTAAAACAATAACCATTATGTAATTTTATGTTAATTCATATAACACACACGTTATTGATTCACCGCTTAAATGACTTCATTTATATCTCTACATGTGAAGATAATAACTAAATTAGATATTCTGTTTGTCGTTTTCACTGTTTAAAATAATTCGTTGCAATTGTAAAATATGAACAATAAGAAGAAAATATTCACAACGCACGCTTTACTAAGAGAAATGACATGAAAAGACTTTCTGCGACTTGTATCAAGTCAAACCGACCGTGTCATTGCCGTCTGTTGACTCTCCCTTGAAGTCACTTTTACGACAAATTCTTCTAAAACCGTGCAGTTGGGCAATACAGAATTATATATCAAATTACCCAAAAAGAAGGTGCGTTTTATTTATCAATATTTTTACCAAATCAATGAATGTCGCTATTCACGTACAGCGTTGACTGATGCATTCTAATTTGTTTTCAAAAAGTTTTGTTTAACCCTTTCCCCCATGAGCATATTGTGAAAAATGGCCATTTTCACTGAAAAGCCTCCTGTTACAAGTTCAAACTGCTATGAAACTATGAAAAATGCTTCAATACTAATCAAACTTGGCACAAATGTTGACTGGACCATTGCCTTTGTAACGACATGCTCAGTCTTAAATTTCCTGTTACCATGGCAACGAGGGGACATCTCAAAATTGCCAAAAATCACTTTTTTGCCTCCATTTTTTCCATCAAAATTTATTTCAAAGTGCTGCAACTTCTCAAGGGATTGAGATAGAGTCAAAGGCTTTTCAGCGTTGGTTACACGTTACCTTATGATCAACCTGGGGTCATTTTAAGCCTCTCACAAGTCCAAAATTTTCTTGGCGATGAGGGGGACTCCGCCCCCTTCAAACCCCCAAACAGAAGGGGGCACATCCCCCTTCTGGCAACACCCCTGATGTCATATTTGGATGGGGGACGGCGCCGAAAAAATGGTCACTTTTTTTTACAACATTTCTCAAACAAAAGACAGTGTTTGGGGCCTAAATAGGGCATTTTTTCACTGTTTGAGGCCTCAAAAAGGGGGGGGGGCAAAAAGCCGTCGAAACACGCTTATATAAGGGAAAAGGTTAACAAAAAATGATGAAAAACCTTGGAATCACCCAAAATCTAGTTTTTCCATGTTAACATGTTGTCTTTTACCTAATTTTGGTGAAAAATTGTTGTTTTGTAACATTTATAATTTTTTTAGTTAAGGGGAAGAAAATTAACGAGTTATTTTTTATCATATTGTATATTTGATATGTTTTTTATTTTCAGAACCCTGAAATTTGCAGATTTCCTTCAAAACACTTTTATGAATCAGCACTAAGAACAATGCGAGGAATATGGGGAGAAGATAGTCTACATATATGGCCAAGGGATACAAAAGGAAATACTTATCCGCATGTACTTATTCATATTGAGGGAGAGGAGCACATGGTAACTTTGTCCATTAATGGGAATGTGAAATCATGGAGAAATGATGCTGAAATCAATCACGTGGTAATATATCAGCATTATACTTTGGAAGATAGTTATAGAATATGATAAAAGAAAATCGCTTATATTTCATGTCACACAAAAAGTACTGGTGACTTGCAGAATACATTCAGTTTTGTCCGGAGTTGATCTTCTACATACGTGTTGGTATTAGAATGTTATTTGACACAAACGAACACCACTATGAGACGTTCTGTAAGGTCAATTTGACACTTAAAACGATTGCCTTGATCGTTTTGCATGCAAGATACTTCAAATATTTCAAGATATTAACTTGGCACATTGTAAGGCAATGTGTCAGTTGCAAAATTCAAGTCCTTACAAACAAAGTCAAGGCCACACTTGGACGTCAAAAGGCAGATTAATAAAATGCAAATGTTTATTTGAACAACTTGTTTGTATTGAGTAAAAGGGCCTTAATTTTAAAAAGTTTGTATAGCCAAAATAATCTAGGTCAATATATTTATGGCTAAGTCACTAAAGATGATTTCAAGGCAACATTCAATTTATATCTTTTATACACGAATTTAACATTACTGGACTCAAATGTTAACCACCATCAAACGTTTTGTCGAGTGAATGAATCAGTTCTGTAGATCAAATATCAGGGTCAAATTTAGAGGAAAAAAAACGCTTGTTAACAATTGCGAGGCGGTGCCGCGTGAAGGAAACAGGCTTCTGCAGTTAAGGTCAAAACTCACATAAATATAAAAAATGATTGAGTATACAACATATAGTTTCTGCATGCATGCATGGATTATAGAATTACTTGACACAGATGTTTACCACCATGAGACATAAGGAATATTCACAAGCATAAGACTTAGTATTTTAGCATAAATCAAGTCAATATTATATATGTAATGTCAATGTCACCAGCCGTGACTGTCTGTAGGGAGTTTATGTAAACTATATATTTTACAGAGGTGTCTTATTTATTTTACTTTTGACAAACATGTTAACCATCATGTGTATTAGTGTTGGACACAAATTGCATGTCGCTATATCAAAGGTCAGGTACAGGTGTGAGGAAAACAAATGCACATGATTAAGTTACTACATACATTAAGGTATTGTAAGGCACAAATATTTGACATTGGGAGACATCGTGTTGGATTAAACATTTATTTTCTTCCTTTTGCCAAGGCCATTGTCACAGATAGAGTTCAATTTAGGGGGAAAATGGAACTGTGAGTATTGATCATTTAAACGTTATGAATTTTGGATTTAATATCATGAGACTGAGCAGTAGTGGCGAGCATATTTTTGTCTTGTTTCAGATTGCCACTTTCTTATATTTGACTAGAGAAGTTCCAAATGAAACTGTTCAGATCTTGTCGCAGTATGATGCGCAATGTTCTGAGATAAAAAGAAGGCTTGAAGAAAGTGGTATAACAACAGCAGATGACATTGTAAGCACAGTCAATTCAAGTCAAGGTCTGTTTTAAAAGCCTTTTTTATCAAATTACTCAGACAAAAGTAAACTGTTATTCACTCGTCATTTATATTCATTTATGTATTTTATTGATTTTATAGTGCAATTATTTAAGTTCTTTGAAAAAAAAGATTTCTGTAACTCGCTGTCCAATAATTTGTCTTAAAATGTTTACATCATTGATAGGTCATCGGTCCTCTTAATGTTTGTGTTTCTTTTTAATGCCATCAAATATTTTGATTTAATTGTTGGTTTTGATTTTTGTATATATATTGTCAAGATCTTGACGCAGTATGATGCGCAATGTTATGAGATAAAAAGAAGGCTTGAAGAAAATGGTATTACAACAGCAAATGACATTGTACTACTGCGCATCATACTATCGTCAAGCCAGATTGCGAGTAACGATTAATAAGCTACATAATTGCTATAATAACTTATAATAATGAGTCTACCAAACGTGTAGTGTCATGTATTTAATCAAAGACTTCGATGACGTTTTTTTACAGAATGCGAATGTAGCTATGTGATATTTAGCACTGTACGGTCATTACCGGAATGTAAAATAATCAATAATCCTACTCCTGAATGGTGCCAGCGTACCTTGGGGTTAATCAACGACATGAATCAGGTCAACGTGGCCCTAACTAGAGCTCGGAAGGGACTCATCATCATAGGTAGATATTCTGTTCAAAATGTATTGCTTGTTTTGTATTATAGATGCAAGTTTTGGTCAAGATAATAAATCATTCCTCAAAACATTAATTGATATTCATGGAGTTGACAAGAACATCATTATAATAGACGGTTAATGCAATAATATCTTCAGATAGACGGGGCGAATTTAAAGCCCATGCCCGCAGGGTGAGGGATAACTGTGTCAGATAGCATAAGCGCTATTCTTGCATAAAACTTTACTTGTGATTTTGCGTTACGTTATCTGTTTTTAATGTTTCGAAACTAATTACGTCATGCTCTTTTTTACGTGGTAATGCTCTTTTTTACGTGGTAGTGCGTTACAATATGACAGTTATGTTTTGATAATGAAACGATCGGGCCGTCATTGCAAAAAGCTATGTTACATGGTGCCCTAAGTCACGCATTTTTAGCTCGACTATACGAAGTATATGGAGAGCTGTCCTACTCGCCCCGGCGTCGGCGTCCGCGTCCGCGTCCAGATTTTAGATTAAAGTTTTGGTGCAGTAAAATATTGTTCACTATAACTTTGTCATTTCTTAAGGTATCAACTTCAAACTTCAAATATATGTTCCTTATCACCAACCACATCTTATGTGACAAGGTTCATAACTGTAGCACCAATATTTTCAGATTTATCTACCCTTGAACTTAGAATTGTCCTAAAAAAAATACTATTTTTTACTGTTATTTCTTTATTTCTTAAGGGATCAACCTCATACTTCAAATATATGTACCTTACCATCATCCCCATCTTATGTGACAAGGTTCATAACTCTAGCACCAATATTTTCAGATTTATCTCCCCTTGAACTTAGAATTTTCCTCAAAAAATACTATTTCTTACTGTTTCTTCTTTATTTCTTAAGGGATCAACCTCATACTTCAAATATATTTACGTTATCATCATCCCCATCTTATGTGACACGGTTCATAACTCTAGCACCAATATTTTCAGATTTATCTCCCTTTGAACTTAGAAATTTCCATAAAAAATATTATTTTTTACTGTTAGTTATTTATTTCTAAAGGGATCAACTTCATACTTCAAATATATTTACGTTATCATCATCCACATCTTATGTGACAAGGTTCATAACTCTAGCACCAATATTGCAAGAATTATCTCCCCATAAACTTAGATTTTTTTACTAGCTTCAAATACTTATTCCTTATCATCAATTACATTTTATGTGACAATGTTCATAACTCTTGAAGCAATATTTACAGATTTATCTCTCTTTGAACTTAGGATTTTCTTTAAGAAATATAATAACTTCTTTACTTTTTAAGGTATCTACTTCAAACTTCAAATATATATTTCTTATCATTACACAAATGTTGTGTGGCAAGGTCCATAACTCTAGCATGACTATTTCTAGAATTATTCCCCTTGATCTTGAAATTTATGTTAACAAATGTTATTTTTTTACTATAACTTAATACATAATTATACATAATTGATTTTTCTTTCATAGTTTTGTCCTCCTTACTGCGTCCAGTATTTTATTAGTCGAGCTTCGCTGTCTCCTGTGACAGCTCTTGTTTAAACGTGTGACAACGTCGCGAGCTCGCATGATTTTATCCGTAATTGCATGTTTTCATCTTGCATATATGCGTGCACAGATTTTATGCAAGAATTATACTTGGCATTATGTATTACAGGAAACATGCTGGTTTTTTTTTAACTTAACTAACGTGAGTCCAAATGTTAACAAACGAAAACTGTTAACATTCCGCTGACCTTAATTTTATCAAATATGCAAAGAACTGTGTCTTTAAATCTATTTCGCACTTTACAAGGAGAATTTGAGATACATAATATTGGAAAATGTAGATGAAAGATACTATTCAAGATATTGTGGAAAATGCGATTTTTCCTAGAAGCAAATATTTGCTATATTAATGTAATAAGATGTTACGTTTGTTCTCCACAAACATGTACGATCATCGGTAAAGTTGAGGGTTACACAGACAATTATTGTCAATGATTATAATCACAGTCACATTTATCTTTTACTTTTTGTCTCAAGATGACATAAAGGTCATATTTTTTATATACTACTATTTATCAGTTACATGAAACTTGAAGATTTTGAAGATAGAAATATGTACCCAAAGTTATGGTGATCTTGACATGTCACTAGAAAAATTAAGTTTATGACGTACAGTCAGTATGGTCAACAATTGTAAACTGTTTTAATTGAAACAATTTCCAAATTCAAGGTCATTTCGACGATAAAGAATGCACGAAACAAAATGATGACCTACTACACAAGAGCGGTCATCGTAGTATCGCAGAAAATGGGAGACAGAATAATAACAAAGTCAAAATATATGGATAAAACATAAAAAGAACAATTCATGATTTGCAAGAAAAACTATTTTCTTATTAAACATTGACAGGTAATAGAAATTTACTCGCATGTGACTGCACATGGAAAAAAGTTGATACAACATTACGAAGTACGAGGGTGTATAAAGACACCCGAAGAGTTCCCGCCGCAAAATATAAGGAGGAGTCGACGGGAAATAATGAGAGAAGCCATTTTGAAAAGCCATCAAAGATATGACAAGTAGGTTTCTTTGTTTTGTTGTTGTTGTTCCGTCACACATAAACTGTAATGGTCATAAAGCGATTTTCCATCTTTACTGGTCGAGGAAGACCTTATGTGTTCCCTCGGTTATTATTTCAGGCAAGAGCGGGCACCTGAGTAAGAACCACTTACCTTATGATAGCTAGCTGGATAACTTCCTCACTTAATGAATCTTGGCATACTCGTAATATAAGTGTGTTCTTTTTCGATGATTATATAGTTGTAAATATTGCTTCTTTAACATAAAAATCTGCAAAATTAATTGACCAGTTCTTTTTATTTGACAACACTATAATTCTATTGAATAATTAAACTAATTATTCTTAAACTAATATTGAGCGATAATTTGTCTTTTTTCAGGAAATAGATCCATGGAAACCGTACAGTTGGCATAGACAATCATAAATTGTGAAATCATTACATTGATGCATGGCATTGTATTATCATGTTTTATAGAAAAATGTTTATTTTATGTCTAATGTTGTTGTGTTTTAACAGTTAAATGTACATTTAAGTGCAATTTTATAATTATAACATGTAGCTTTAAAGTGGTATTTATTACACGCCCGTACATTATATTCTTAAATAAGCTATTTTAAGCCTTACAACCGAGAGTTATTGGACTATGTACACATTATAACAGAGAGGTATTTGTTGTCTATGTCGCCAATTACATCATTTATCAGGAGTAAATATATCCATCATTCGAAAAAATGTCAAATTCATCAAAAATATTCCCGTTTCCTTTACTTAATCCATCAATGCATTGTGAATTGAATATAAAGGGTCATGATTAAATTTAGTATCATACTGGGGTTTATTAAGTTGTTAATTCACCAATGTAATCTTCCTTTTTTATCACTATAGTACTTGATGTGTCCGCCTTTTTATCACTTTGCTTTCATCGCTTGATAAACCTTTTAAAAGATTCGAGTTCAGGTTTTGAAATAGTCGTATGATTTCTCCGTTTTGGTTCGGCCTTAAGGATCTCTTGATTCGCAGCTTCTATGTAAAAATCTAAGTGTTTATCTCACTCGGCAGTTGGCAACAAAATGTTCTGTTTTTTTTACTTTTATTCCTATTTTGATAAATACTTTAATTTACTGTTTTATTTAAACATTTTATTTTATATGCATACGGTTTTAAATGATACTCAAAAATGTTTCTCAATTTTAATAAAGTTTCTATTGTTATTGTTATTGCCAATCCTAAAACGTTCAATAAATATTTACTTTTTAGTTTTTATATATACTTATGATTGGTGTTTAATTATTTATTACATATCTGTGTTGTTCCCTTTTGTTTTTTGACAGTCCACTTGAATGTTTATTTCCGCACGAATTATGTCAGTCAACACAATCGTCCGTTTTTACACCTTTACGTTGTCGTATTTGTAAACATGTCTGTCAATATATCTTTCTGTCATGTTATCTCCCTCTGCAAAAGACTGAGCAGTTCTACGAATAAACTTTATGGACATTGTTAGTAAAAGAAATAAATATGATGCAGATGAGTTGTAGTAGTGGTTATTGTAGAATCTGAAATGGTAGTAGTACATGTAGTTTAGAACTTGAAATCCGTGGCATGGTTTTACAATTTCTATGAAAAGCATGAAACCTGACGTGCATTTCATTTTATCGAAACCTGTGACCTTGACGTCCGATATTGGTATTTCTGTTACTTTCTTTGTTGTAATTTCTATGTAGCTAGATACCAATACCTTCTAAATTGTAACTTTTAAATATGTGCAAGGCAAATTTCCTATTATAACTTCTAATTGATGTGATATAACTTCTAAATGATGTTATATAAAACAAATGCGAATACTGAGACTTAATATAACATTATGTTTTATGAAAATCACAGTTAGAGATTAGCAAATTAGGACACAGGGTAAAGAATTAAAACATCAGCATTAACAATTTTAACTAACAAAATATGTGTAATACATTTTGCGTTCAGGATTTGTGTGACAAAATTATATTTTTTACACTATTGATTATCTTTTTCATTCATACACACAAGAAAATGGGGACATAGAAAAAAGAAACTGTGACAAAAAATATTAGAATATTAATTTACCAGTGTATCACTGTAATGTACATGCAAGTCATTTACATGAATGTATTTAATTACAAGCAAGAAAAAGTAATTTACTTGAATGGAATTTTACTTTTAGACACTTTCATACATATAGGTTGTTAAAATGAAATAATGACCGTTTGATTTCATAAGTCGAGTAATCAAAATTCTCAGTTTAAACAGTATTTATGTAATTTTATTTCCCTGTGAGTGGTAAAAGTAAAGCATTATGTAAACTAACAACACGTTATAGTACACTAGTTACTTACATGAAAAAAAATATACTTAAGTGTGAAATGAGTAATAATAGTACAACAAACGGGAAAAAAATGTTATTTATAAATGGTTGCAGGTACGGAAGAAAATATTTAGTTGTGTGGTTTTGAATTAAAACAAATATTTTATACTTAATACATGTAATAAAATGTTTGTTTCTAATTGCACATGGTAATATATGGAAGTAATCTAGATGGTAAGATGGTAAGATAGTTATAAATATAGATTGACACGGACCATTGTCATTGAAAGATATGATAGGTAAAAAAAAAAAATTCTTGAATGAGAAGATTCATCAAAGGCGTAAAAACCAAAAAATTCATCAATCGAATATTGCAGATTTGGTTTTTATTTAGTATATTCAGGAGAGATATCTCTCGAATGATTTCCTTATTCAAGAATTTAATTTTAAGTTTTCGTTGTTGAACAAATATCTGCCATAAAGGATATAAGTATTTATGCAAATGGAAACATACATATACATGTCGAGAAATCTTTGATAAAATTTCCTAGATAAAATAAAACACTAACCCATATCTTTTGAAATGTTAGGTAAATCGTTAGTTCACAAAAATAAGGATAGTGAAACGTGGCATAATGATATAATTATTCCAGTGTTACAAATATTTCAACGTAAGAAAATAATTACATGTACATGTATTTATATGATGCATTATATATATACATGTATCTTATCAAATTAATTCAAAACAATGTATGAAGTTCACTTCTCTGTATGTTTTTCTAGACAGTGGTAACTTATTTAACATTAGGTTAAGTTGAATTTCCTTTTGTTCTGATGTTCATTTAAATGATGATATACAATTTTGTGTATACCTTCTTCACTTTAACATGTTATGTATATGCTTTACACTGTCTTGTCATTTATCATGTATCTGTTTATCCTCATGGACCATTTGGTCCAATGGAATATTGAAAAAAACTTATTATCAAGCTTTCAAGAACAAGAGAAATCCCAATTCAATGCCAATTCCGTCGTTCATCGGTTTATGATTATTTATAATCTGCGATTTGCCCTAAATGGTACACGTGTGAACATTCTAAGCCTACATGACGAGAAATGCCGAATATTCACGAACTTATGATTTACTGAAACGAGGGGCATTCTACCCGGTATTTACCGATATCAAAATGCTTGGTAAGTTGAATTAAAACAATATCTATTCAAGCTGCAGGTTGTCAACTCATCTTGAAAATCGAAATCATTTGAACGTAATCATACAGGGTACACGCCTATTTATTTTTATTTGTTGGTTGGTTGGGTTTGACGGCGCACCAACACAGTTGAGTTCATCTGATGACTTTTTAGCTGAACTAGAGGAGAAAGACCTCAGGCGCCCTCCCATGCATTATTTCAGCACGAATAGGCATGGAATTGAAAGTCCCTAGCAAGATTCAAACCAACAGCGTTGAGGGGCATGTGGGTTTCTTCTAAAATAGAAACAAAAATATCAATTACTACATTAACACGTGGATAATAAAAAACGATATGCAGACTATCCGGACTAATCAGGAGCGTAAGGGTTGGAAAGCTTCAGGAAAGATATGCTACTGTGAGGACAACGGACTGTTTAGCTACAATATCATCAAGCACTATCCCATTACCGAGTGAACCGAGTATCAGGTATGTGAAGTTGGCTTGTACATTGTACATCGTAGTTCAGCTTGTAATTCGCCAATTACAAGCTAATAGTTCGGTATTCAGCTTGTAGTTCGGACCAAATACACCAGCATACGCAATATTTGAATTGCCAGCTAGTTGTTGGGTATTCAGCTTGTAGTTCGGACCAAATACATCAGCATACGTTATATTTGAATTACAAGCTTGTAGTTGGGTATTCAGCTTGTAGTTCAGCCCAGATACATCAACATACACAATATTTGAATTACAAGCTAGTAGTTGGGTATTCAGCTTGTAGTTCGGACCAAATACATCAGCATACGCTAGATTTGAATTACAAGCCTGAGTTGGGTATTCAGCTTGTAGTTCGGACCAAATACATCAGCATACGCTAGATTTGAATTACAAGCCTGAGTTGGGTATTCAGCTTGTAGTTCGGACCAAATGCATTAGCATAAGCTATATTTGAATTGTACAAGCTAGTAGTTGGGTATTCAGCTTGTATTTTGGACCAAATACACCAGCATACACAATATTTGAACTACAAGCTAGTAGTTGGGTATTCAGCTTGTAGTTCGGACCAAATACACCAGCATACTGATGTATTTGGTCCGAACTACAAGCTGAATACCCAACAACTAGCTTGTAATTAGCGAATTCGATGTACAATGTACAAGCCAACTTCACATACCTCCGAGTATCGACATTCTGCTGCTTCTTTAAATTCGGAACACCTCGCCGATTATTCCTAATTAAAACTAATCCGGAGGTAGACGGATATAGCAGGTATACGTATATGTTGCTATTGTTTGCTGATGCAATCCAACTAATCAGAAATTTTTACTCTCCCGCCATCTGAACCAATAAAACAAATTTTTTATAGCTTTTAAAGAAGCAAACTTGTGTTATAGCGTACTATGTATTGACAAAATTTGGCTGTTGTATAATTATGTATTCTAACACTATCGGAATTGTTTCTATATAAACAAAGAAGGTCGGAAGCGTGCATTATTCTACAAGAATGCACTTTTATTACCTCCCTGTGTATTTTCAAACCGACACATTGACGGCGCCATTTTGCTCGAAATATCTGATAAAAAAAATGTGTTGATTTTTGTTGCGAAAACTTTCTAGAATGAAAGATAATGGTCTTACTCAGAAAATGAAACCGAACACCAAAATCTTTAATTCAGTTGTTAACGCTGTACAGACTTTTAAAAGGTTGTATACGTAACGTCACAATTTAGCGCCAAACAGCACGTTCCAAAACAATCAAATCAAGACGCTATTTCAATGTCGCAAACGAGTTAAATTTCACTATTAATACTTTGTATTTCGCTTCAAAAATATAGAGTGAAAAAAATAAACAAAGTTTTATCGACAATTTAAAATTCGTTATTGTCAAAATGTTTCTACATACAGTAGATTTCAAGACAGTTTTTTTTAACTCACTGGAACAGCATTTAAAGAACGTTTCTATTGGAAACCCCTGAGGCGAAAACAAATTTAACCACCAAACATAAAGTCCAAAAATATAATAATTATTATATTTTTTCTTGATGTGTTAGAATGGAAATAGATATTAATTCTTCGTGCATTACTGTATAATTATGCACGTTTTTTCGTTCAAATGCTTTGTGATTAAACGCTCAGGCCTATCGGCTTTCGTGATTATATTAGTACGCATTTGAACTCAAACCGTGCATTATCCTACAACAATGCACTCAGAATTGATATCTATTTCCTTATTATTACAATTTATCGAGTGATGCGTCGATTTTTCTTTGATGTTCTTCAACTGTTATAGTAGCAGTGCAGTGCACAGAACGATATCTCAGATAACGCAAACTTCTTTAGAAAAAGTACACGTTATTTTAAATAAAGCACAGTTGGATTATGTATATAACCGTGACCGTAGACAAAAGACAAGAAAAACTGTTTTAACGAGAAAATAATAATGTGTGATACTTCGGAAATACTAAGTATCTCTTTGGATCAAGTGCGAGTATTGAAGTTTATGGGGGGGGGGGGATACGCCTGAAAGTTAAAATGACTATAATTTTGTAAACCTTCATTAATCCATCTTGATGTTTCGCTTTTCTCATGAGTTAAACCATTTCATGGATCATAACGAATGTATTATGATTATCGTGTAGGTGTGAGTTTGTCTCGTTTTGAACATACTTCCTGGATATGGACAATTTATAAGTTCAATTATTCTCGAACTTTTACCAATTATTTACCAAGTAAAATGACACAAGAGAATGAATCTCTTTTCTTATATATTTAAAACTTAAAGACGAGGTAAGTGTATTAGCATATTTTCCAAATATTAATGTAGACATACTTTCGATTTCGATCATTATTTCATTACATTTCTGATCCATGTAATTCATCAAGCAAAAAGGAAAGAACATATTTTAATGAAGATAAAAGGTAACATCGGTCCATTTTCCCAGTCAGTTAACCCCCAGACAAGTAATCACAATTCTGATAACCCCAAGACAATTAACCCCCATTCTGTTTACCTCAAGACATTTAACACCAATTTAATAAACCATCGGACAGCTAATTTTTTGAAATTTTCAAAATTCATCTTCATAAGTTTGCTTTTTTAAAATATTTCTTTTTTAAGGTAAAATGGGTTCAATGTTATTTTAAGTATTTTTTATTATTGTTACATATTGTATTGACATTTAGAGACATGTTAGTATGAATCGAAGAAAAATATTATCATGATTATAATTCATTCAAGTAAAACGTCACATTTGATAAAAATCTTAATGTAAACATGCATTGTCGGGTACACAAGGTTGATTAGCATGCAATCAAGACGTGGGTAAAATGAATCGATTTGGGACGGTATACAGAAACAGGTGCGTAAAATATCGACCAATAAAATTGCGTCTGTCTGTAACACACCTCTAATCAACTGGATATCGACCATAAATCCCACGGCACTGTTATAGAAGGCGTACGCGTATAAGCGTCTTCCCCCCTTTTAATACTTGGTTTAACATGTTAAATATGATTTGCAATAAATGAAGCTATCATTAAACATAACTATTAGGGGTTTTTTTTGTTCCCTATATAGAAGACGTCCGTGTATAAGCGTCTTCCCCCCTTTTTAATTTAAGTTTAAATTTTAAATACAGCTTTTTAATCTTAGTGTGGGATGTAATCCCACCGTTTTCCGGTCCCATTCAGTGCAATTAATTTGCATTGTTGGGGCAGGAAATATTGTACTCACTAGTCACATATGCAGATATTAACTAAATAAAGTGTTTTCCCTTTAATAAATGAAGCATATGCTCGCCCATATGGTTTTTAACCGGTGGCGAGGGTAAATAAACTCAACACACACACACACATCCCACGGCTGATAACTGTTAATGATTCGGCCCTGACGATTGTATAAATCATGTTGCCAAGTGTACAATTGACGTGATTTATCCGAACATAAGACATTTAAAATATGCGCAAAATTATCAGCCCAATTAAATAATAAACGAATACGAAAAGCGGGTGACAATCTACAATATGAACACTTAATTTTGGCAAAAGAATTTATATCGCCAATTTAGCTAACGTATACACATTTATGTTACGTCATGTTACGAAAAATTATCAGCCAAATGAAATAATAAACGTAGTTTCGTGATAAGAAATGATAAATTATGTCTCAAATCTCATAAAACATTAAAAGTGTCATTTTGATTGAAAATATTTACATATTTTCTAATGATGGTGAAAGCACTTTTAAATAAAGGATTGCTCTGCTTATAGATGATAATTGTCGAGCTATACATGTATTACTATAATAGAATCAAAATTTTCTTGTTCTTTGGTTCTCTATTATATTGAAAAGACTATGCAAACTGAATCGGGTATTTTATGTGGTGTAGTTAGAGACCTAAATTCTCTGACAGTTCAATGAAGGCCCGTTTTAAGAGATTCAGATAGAAATAAACAGCTTCTCGGATAAATACTCACATCATTCTTTTTTCAGTGATTTCAACTCTAGGAAGAAAGAACTTGATGATTACATAATGTTAGATCATACAAAACCTTTGTATAACGAGAAAATGAAAAAGTTTGAAAATACAATAAATTTATCGAAGCACTGTAGATGCTTTAATCATATTGCAAATATTTCTCCAGTTTAATAATATTAATTTATTTTTAAAATGGTAGACCAAAGAAAAATGAAACTGAAAAGTTGACTTATTAGTGCCCTAGCACAGAAGATTATTCTTCATGTATTTTTAAATATATAAAATCATGCAGGTATTTAACTTTTTGTCCATTGTTATCTGATGCTCATAATCCTATAATTTTAACACCTCTTAACTTCATAACTTTGCTCACTAGTTTTGGTTAATTATATTTGCTTGCATTATCAATAACAGACTAACAAAATACTGTTACGAGCCGGAGTACTCTAGTCTGGGCCACTTGGTAGCGCTGTGAGGTATCTTGCTGTTCAGATGTAGGAGGTGGGGGGCTACTTGGCTAGCTAACAGACGGCGATGACGTTTAAATTATATATATGCACGTTTGCTAGCTTGCCAGTGCGCAGCTGTAATGCCTTCCCGGTCTACAGCATTCTCAGGATAAAAGGGGGGAGGGATGTGACTTCCACAAACTAAAGATTGAAATATTAATTATGACTGGACAAAAAAAATAAGTTGCTCCGACAATTTTAAAAAAAAATTAAAGATGCCTTAACAATATTGAAGCAAATATTCTGAAGTAGATCATAAAGAAATAACACGTTCAGTTATGGCAACTCGTTAACAAAAAAAAGAAGGAAAAAAAACCCGAAGCTAAAATAAATACGCGTTGACAAAATTCCGCGCGGGGCTATGTGTGACCAACACATATCTATTAAGCAGAAACTTATAATATAGAATCTAACAACA
>NW_026861963.1:0-48271 GCF_026571515.1 Ruditapes philippinarum | reverse complement strand
AAAAATATTTGGTTTCTTGTTATAAGTGGCAATAACAAAATGAAAAGAAAAACTTGATTGTTTATAAAATAGTAAATTATACAAAGCATGTATCCGATACACGAGAAAGTACACAGATTAAGGGCATGATATATAAAAAATTACACCTATAAAAACGCACTGATACACAAAAAACACATTGAAAACGCACTGATACACGAAAAATTACACCTATGACAACGCACTGATACACAAAAAATTACATCTATAAAAAGCACGGATACAAGAAGAATTACACCTATAAACAAGAGCTGTCGGTAAGACAGCAAAGCTCGACTATTCTTAGTGCTTGAAAGTGAAAAAAGCCTTGATTAAAAGGTAAACTTTTCTAAGTAAAGACAAAGGCAAAATTTTTCTTTAAATCCATATTACAGTTATAGGCCTTGGAGAGAGTCCTATTATGCTCTCAAAGAAGAGATGTTTCGAAGCATTTATAATGTCAATGAACTTTGAAAATATTTGAGGTATTACAAAAACTTTTATGTAAATTCTAAGTCGAAAAAGGGACATAATTCTGTCAAAATGCTTGATAGAGATACCTCCTCCTGTCTACAAGTTGCGGTCATGATGGTGAACAAGTGTGCAAAGTTTCAAAGCCATATGTCAATGGACTTTGAAAATATTTGAGGTATTACAAAAACTTTAACATAAATTCTAAGTCGAAAAAGTGCATTATTCTGTCAAAATGCTTGATACAGTAACCTCCTCCTGTCTACAGGTTGAGGTCATGCATGATGGTGAACAAGTGTGCAAAGTTTCAAAGCCATAATGTCAATGGACTCTGAAAATATTTGAACTATTACAAAAACTTTAACGTAAATTCTAAGTCGAAAAAGGGGCATAATTCTGTCAAAATGCTTGATACAGTAACCTCCTCCTGTATACAGGTTGAGGTCATGATGGTGAACAAGTGTGCAAAGTTTCAAAGCCATATGTCAATGGACTCTGAAAATATTTGAACTATTACAAAACTTTAACATAAGTGGTTACGCCGACGCGGACGCCAACGCCGACCCTGACGCTCGGGTGACTACAATAGCTCTACTTATTCTTATCGAATAGTCGAGCTAAAAAGGACTGATACACGAGAAATTACACTTGACATATTATCGTTGTAATAACTATGAATATCCAAGAAATAACTCAGTCAATTAAAGGGCAATGCTGAACAATAATTCGTATTTTTAATATTAGATCTAGAAGAAAATACTGTTCTAGCACTTCAATGTTTGGAAATAATATTCGTATTTTTTGTCCGTTTGCTTACTTATCGTATTAGTTCCGTTTAATGTTGTTGTATCAGCAGATTTTTGAAACTTGAGTGACACTTTCATGAGGTACACAATAAAGTTATAGCGTAACGTGCTATCAAAAGTTGATTATAAAAAATCACTTTGATAGTGTATTCGCAAGAGTAGTCATATATAACGTAGAGTTAATTATTTCTGATTTATTCACTTATATCTTTAAACTTCAAGCTTTGCTAACTAATTAACTTCTATTAATTTGTTTAATTTAATGGAGATCTATGTTTGCTAAAATATGAGAAAACAGAAAGTGAAAAAACTGTAAAGGGGTAATATTATCTGATATAGACCAACATCTACAGACGCAAGATATTGAATAATTCTCACGCCCATGTTACTATTACGTATGTATCAAGTCAACTTTTACATCATCGCTAAAAGCTTTATGAAACATCTCACTTACATTTACATCAATTGTATCTTAATTTTGACATTATTTTTTAAATATAAAAGACCAAAGGACTTCATAGATATAAAAACTAAAGGGAAAAAGTAAATAAATCAATATTTCATTTTGTTAAGATTCTTACTTGAAAATGAAATTAAGCCAGTTGATATTCCACAAACCACACTCAGCACAGCGACATAACCATTGTGGACGCTGAATATGTAACTGTGCCTGTCTTAAAATTATGGCTAATAAATATTTTCATTCGCAAAAATTGTATTATAACACACTGTATAAAAATCGTATTATTACCCACAATATAAAAATCGTATTATTACCAACAACCTTAAAATCGTATTATTAATCACATTATTTATCACAATATAAAATCTTACCATAACTTACAATATATATATGACACAAAGAAGATGTTTCTTGTTGACATCATTGCTTACATTAAAAACTGACTCACTGAATAAATGACTTAGCATAATCTTAGGTTAAAATAAATGGGTGTATTTGAAATACACTCTACCGGGGCTTATATATATGATAAATATTTCATACAAATTAATAATTATATGCTTAAATGTAAGAGACGCATGTAGGCGTTATTATATAATTCCAACTTAAATTCATGAATGAATTAATCAGTCAATCATTTTATTCAATACAAAATTTGCTTAACAAGAATATTTTGCAAATTCCACTCATAGGACACGGCGTATCCTTAAAAACATGAAACGCATTACTATCTATGTCATTATCCTGAAAATCGACGGTGCTTTAGTTATAGCATAAAACATTATAAATATCTAAAATAACTTATGTATTAATTATGTAACATCATGCTTCAAATAGTTATATAAGCAGACATCAAATTACTAAATTTTCATATTTCAACACATTTTAATAACACCTTTAGATCTTTTTTTTTTATTTTTTTTTTTTTTTGTGGGGGGGGGGGATGGACATTAAAGCCTATAAATGTTATTAACAAAAGAACAACTCAGCATGCGATTGACATTTAATTTACTTAACCTTTTAGCGCGCGCGAGTTTTGTAGGAGTTTTGTATAAGTTAATTGAAATTATATATATATATTATATTTTCAATGAACACTTAAAGTCATAACTTTTTTTTCCTTACCTATTTATATTTGTCATGTAACTCCTCACATAGTAAATTATTCTGGTTCTTACCTTTTTATATGTTTTATTGAACACTTCAAATAGTAAATTGTTCTACCCTTACATATTTAAATTAATTATGTTTCTCATTGAGCACTTAACAAGATAAACTTTGTTCCTTATATATTTATATTTGTTATTGGACATAGTAAATTATTTGGTCTTCACTCATCTATACATGTAATATTCATTGAGCACTGCACAAATCAATTTTTTATCATTAGATATATGTACTTCTCGAACACCATATGTCATTAAATGTTAATTTTTACATATTTCTGTTTTCCATTGAACACTTCACGTATGTGACGTAGAAGAAACTGTTTCTGGTATGTAAAACTCTGTCTCTGTATCGTCTATATATCAATAAATGATTTTTTCTATTATAACTACTTCACCAAATTCCTTAAATCATCCACAAAACTGTTCCGTTGTAACCGATGAATTTTAATTAAATGAAACTCAAAGTTTTTAATTAAACTATGCGTACTTACTTCAGATATATATTTACTGTGTTGACAATCTGATTTTTAAAGTTTACAAACATAAATTTCAAAATCATTCCATGTAGAAAAATATGAAAATCTTTCTTCCGTTGTAAAAGCATTTTCCATATACTTATACACACAAAAATGTACAAAAATATTGGCACATATTTTTACGCCATAAAATGCACAATTTGCCTACAGAATAACTGTCTTTTCTTAAAAAAAGTGATTCATTCAAATATTTTATAAAACTGCGCTATTTAGAAAGTAAATTGCGACTTCTACGCTCATTATATTTACGCTTGAAAAACCTTTAACATATATTTATTTAAGCTTAAAAATGTCAAAGAAAATAGAGGTTGAAGTGATTTGAACTTAAAGTAAATGTGTTGATTATCACTTATTTAATGAAGAGAAGTGATTCAGCAGATTTATGAGGAAGCCATCCAGCTGGCTTACGGAAGGTCGGTGGTTCTACCCAGGTGCCCGCTCGTGTCTGAAATAATGCCCGGAGGGGCACCTCGGGTCTTACTCCACCAATAAAAGCTGGGAAAAATCAACGAAAAAATCTCTGCGGGACGCTCTAGGATGGCCCGACTTGAGTGTACGGTCGCACATATGGGCTTTCCAATAAACGCATATAAAAAAACAACAAAACAACAGATTTAATAATATGTCTTCACACAGAATTACAAAAAAAAAAATGGTTAGTACTTGTACAAAGTCGGCTATCTTACTATGATATAGGAACATTTTGTAAAAAAAATGTGCCTACAAACTCGTACATCTCTCTTAGTTCAGTTTTTCATCTTAAGGTAATGCTACTACTAAGTCCAGGTGGTTAGATTATTTGTTGTGTTATTGTGTATTATTGTAGCCATCAACGATACCCTTAATTAATTCAACATCGAAATCTCAAACTGTTAGCAGGTTACTAACTTAATTGATAAGAAGTTTATTAACAGTTAAATTGATTAAGGTTTATTTGCATCTGTCATATTTACTTACAATGCTTTAGTTACACAGGACGTCGCAGTAGCATCAACATCATCTGCAGCAGCAGTAGTATCAGCAGCAGTAGCAGCAGCAGTAGCAGCAACAGCTGGATCACGATCACAAGGAACAACAGAAACTAGTCGTCTTATTAACTCCTTATTTCCGTTTGATCAACGATATCTGCTGAAATGTATAAATCCATGGGATGGCTGTTTTTCTAACAAAGCACAGCAATAACCATTTATCCCGCACAATATCCTACACAATGGAATACTAAAAGGCCATTTTTTTAAACCCTCTTTTTATCCAAATTCCATAGTATTTTCCGTTTTCCTTACAAAAGGGGTTCATGTATACAAATTTTTAAAATTTCCTTTGGTTTAATTTTAAAAAAGAACGAAAGTTATCCATATCGCATTTTTTTTTCAAATTACATAGTTTAAAAAAATACAAAAAAGAAATTTTGGATAAAAAAATACAGGGACTTTATTAATACAATTTATTGATACTTAATGAAATCTTTCCCCCAAATTTTTAGTATACATGTAGCTATGGTACCATTTATAAGTCAATATAGGTTTATATACCAACATATTATAATAAGTATCTCATTAACGTATTTTTAACGTATTTATTATAGGTCATCTACATAAAGTTAGGATACGTATGAAAACAGCAAACAATACATATATAGTTCGTGATGAATTAGTTATCACTTTTTATACAATAATGTCATTGACATTGATTTCATTAATAATATTTTTAAAAATACGATTTTACGTTTTGTCACGTTCATAGAAACAAGAAAAAATAGCTTAAATGATGACAAGTCCAAAAATGTAGCCTAATACACCCATTTTCTTTTAGCAAAATTAGTTTAAAAAGACATTCTATGAACTCATTTCCATCACCTTAAAAGTACATGTACACTGCTTTAATAGAATATTATTAGCAGCACTTCAACACTGCAATGTTTGCTTTGTGTTATATTAATCTTTGTTATGTATGTTGGCATAAGATACGCTTTTTGCATTTGTATTTCTTATTACGCTGTGTTAGAACTGTAAAAAGTCTAAAAGTCGTTCATTATTCTATTTCTAGTATGCTGATAAAATATTAATGTATTCAGTGATAAGTCTTAAATATGTTTCTTTATTGTTCTTTTTTTGATAGAAGGAACTATGCAGTGAGACCATATACTGGTATTAGATAACATGGAAGCTACTGACCATATATTGCATTTTCTACTGACTTTAAAATTATACTAGAGCGATATATTTTATACCAGTATTTACATTCTAAATACACGTTATTTATAACATTTTTTTCAGGATTTAGTAAGCGATATGAGTATTAATTCGCTAGAGTAATCACATATAGCGTAGAATTAATTATTTTCAATTTATAATAGCAAAATTCTAATTTTATGTAAATTCATTAACCTATATACTTTGATACAATGGTATTCTTTGCTCATTAAAATAAAATCCCAAAAATGATTCGCTGAAGTAACGAAAAATTATAAAGTTTTGATTATAAAAACACTGTGATTACTAAACCGTAAAAGTAATTACATATATTTAAGTGTGATTTTTTTTTCTAATTTATAAATCTTTATACTTCCGACTTTGTTAATTAATTAACTTGTAAGTACTTTAATACAATTGAAAAAAACTATGTTTGCTGAAATATGTGAATAAAGAAATATCATCGGTAAAGTGATGAGTAAATATAAAAATGTAATGTTTATCTTTTACAGACGGACATTTATTCAAGTAAGATATTTGTTAAGTCTCAACTCCTTGCAACAAGTACAGATGTTTGATGTTTCAAATTCTTAAATATATTTTTTCTTGATAAATAAATTCATTGACACATGCTGTACTGATAAGTGTCTGTTGTAAAAAGAATGTTTCAAACAGTAAATAAGTAAAAAGTATAGTCGAGGAAAACCAAATGGTAAAGCTGAGCACAATAGAAAAAACTTAAAACTTACATTTGATCATATTGCATAACAAAAAAGGGGGGGGGGGAGAAAAAAAGTACAAAATCTGACTTTTGGTATCTTTTAAATAAAGTCGAGACAAACAAAGGATAATAGTGTGAAAATAATTGTTGGTGACATTTTACATCGATATACTGAAAATTATCGAGATAAACAAATATATGCAATATAGATAAAGAAGGAAGAATATCGGGACTTTCAAAATTTCATCGAGATAACGAAATATCGAGAAAAGCGATATACGAAAGTTGACTGTAAGTAAAACAAGCATTTCTATACCCGCTACACACTTAATAACATTAAAATTAACATATAAACTATATTCATAACGATCCAGTTACAATTTTCTACAGAAGTGACACTTTATTCTTAAACACACAATTATAACTTTTGATGTCTGTATTTAAGAGTTCAGTAATACTTTTGCATTTATATTCATCATTGCTTTAACTGGAAATGAATTGATTAACAAATATAGAATTTTTTTTCATCAAAATCAGTTTGATAAGTAAAGTAATTGAATTAGGGCCGTTGTACTAACTTAACAAGTTCATTTGACATAACATTTTATTTTTTGGCTAAATATGATATGATATTTCACACGAGGGTATATTTATGTATGATTGAAATGTGTATCATCTATTCAGTCACCTACGTAGGATAAAAGAGACGTGTAGGAGGCAGTATAAAATTTTAACTTTAATTGACGAATGAATAATATACAATGATTAAATCTGTCAATTCAATCTGAAATTTGTCTAAATGTATATCTTACAAAACGCACATTGAGGATATATGATATTCTGAAAGACCAAAAAAGCTCTAAGAATTATCATTTGTCAATTGCATGTAATCGTATGAGCTTTAAATATACTATACATCTATTATGGCATACATAAATATCAGTTTTCGTTGCATTTCTAATGTATTCGAATGCTTTATTTTGTTTGAACTGTATCACAAAGGCTTTCAAAACGCGACAATAATTCGGATGATGTCTGGTGCGAACTGGTTGCTTTTACTATTATTAAATAAATGTTGTCCCCACTCAGAATCACCGAAAAAATGAGTATTTTATTCCATTCATACGCGTATTCATTGATAATAATATTATATGGCATTAAACACGAGATAACATTTACAGGAATGTGATTTGTTTCTGTTTTACTCCAGCCTATTAGCTAATTATAGCTACGTAATAAATTAAGATTAAATTAAGTTGTACACGTGTACAATTTTATTTCTTTTTAATACCAAAAACATATAAATCTAAAGTCAATATTTGACACAATAGCCCAGTGGCACACAAGTGAATTTAAAATATAAACTGTTTAATTTATTAGCCTAATCCTCATAAATCAATCACTCCTGTCAGTACGTGATACCAATTGAATGTATAAAAATGTCACGTTGCATCGAAACTTACACTTTGGAAACACTGATTTGTAAGTGGAGATTTTTTGTTTGTTTCATGATAGAGTGCATAAGAAACTTAAAACCATTAAAGAAGTTCATTAGATATATATAAGCCAAGAGAAAGTCCCCCATTCTCGTGTAACATTTATATTTTAGTTATGTATCGACAATACAAAGTCTTAAGATGTATGTGAACTTCACAAGGCGTAATTTATGAAAACATTTGTTTGATTGAAACAACTCATATTTTCTATTTTGAGTTTGAAACGAGACTTACTTGCTTTTTAGACTGAAACAACATACTTGCTGTATTTAGATTGAAACAACACATATTTTCTATATTTAGATTGAAAGAACATACTTGCTATATTTAGATTGAAACAACACATATTTCTATATTTAGAATGAAACGAGACTTATTGCAATATTTAGATTGAAACAACATACTTGCTATATTTAGATTGAAATAACACATATTTATATATTTAGATTGAAACAACACAATTTTCTATATTTAGATTGAAACAACACATATTTTCTATATTTAGATTGAAACATAATAATTGCTCAACACATATTTTCTATATTAAGATTGAAACAACATATATTTGCTATATTCAAGTTACAAAGCTTCCTTAACTGTTATAGCTTAATTCGGTCAAAAATGATGCAATTCGTCTTTATTTCCTGTAGCAAGATAGGAGAGACAACATTATCATTAATAATAACGAAACACACTTACCATTAATTCACTACATTAAATCCCTGTTTCAATGCTTACATTGTAAAAGTCAACGGACAAATCAGTAAGGGATCTAATAAATCCATTAATGACTGTTACACTGTAATCCTTTACCGTAAATCGTATGCTATACACGTGTACAGTCATATTATAATATCTTGATTATCTGCAATTCAAAACGTAATACCCCGCTTGTATTAAGAAACAGCTGCAGACCGATATATATGTTATAAAGTTTATTTGACAAAAACGAGTTTATTATGATTCATTTCAATGTATGCATAGCTTAAATGAATGATATAGAGACTTCCAAACCATATATACATGTTTTTCAGGTTGGGACATAATATTTTCTGATAAGCTCGGAAATCAAAATGTTTTTCACTGTAAGTTGATTTTGTAAATACTGCTTGCTTTGTATATAATTATGTACCAATACAATACTTATATATTTATCGTTTCGTATTTACAAGTCAAAATATGTTCATATACAATATTTTTTAAAAAAGCATTTTTATATCTTTAAAAATGGTCCTAACATTCTTATTACGTTCATCACAAATTTTTACATTAAAGAAATCACACTAATTTTTTACCTATGTAAAAAATTTGATTAAAGGGTTGCTTTTTTTTACACGATGCTCATAAATATCAATTTTATTCATATATTTTTGGGGTTTTTATAAAAAAATACTATTCCAAAGGGCCAAAACCAAAGATGGGTTTTCTTGGGGAATTACTAAATTATTTAAAACTCGGGAGGGACGTGTCTGCATCTGTAATACAGATCCAAAGTTCAAAAAAAAAGTATGCCATAAAAATGGATAAAGTTGCTCAAACCTAATTTTAAATCAAACAAAGCTATTCAGTTTAATGTTTAAAATCTTTGTACCTAAATACAAACTTCTTTTCATCTCCCTGTATAAAGACGGGGCACTTTCCTATCAATGCTGTAACAGACATCTAATATCTGTAAAATAACCATAACACTTGTAAACTGGTATGCTGTTTCAAATAGTTTTAAGATATCAACCTTGTGCCATAAAGACAAGAAGTCTTAATTAGTACAGATTTGTTTTAAAATTGTTGTAGCACGAAGTCATAAAACGCTTTCTGAATATATATGATAAATCAATGCACGGTATTTGACAGTATACACCATTGTCCATTGGTTTGAGATATCAATATACATGTGAAAATAGAAAATACTTTTTTCTCTACTGAAATCTCACATTCCGTGCTTAAGTTAATTCTGATTGAAACGAATTGCAATAAAGAAAAAAAGAAAGTAATAATATTAATTTTACTTTTTGAATTAATAGAAAAACAAGATATCTTTGATATGTCAAGTATTTTACTCGTTTCACGTACAAGTTGGCAGTAACTGCCTCATTTACATTACACAATAACACAAACTGTAATTATTTCTAAAGGCCCATACAGTAAAAATAATTAATATTGGTAAAAATCTGATGTAATTTTTCGATTATTCAATACAAATAAGAGTATAGGCCTATATTAGACGTCAAATATTCACTTCATGATTAAGGAGGTCTGTATTGTAAATATTCAAGGCGTGGTTTGTGTGATTGTGTGATGTGATCAGAAAGGTTTAATTATACATGTATATAGGACGCGAAAATGTTGCGCTGATTGTTCTTCAAGAACCAGACATATTGAAAGATTTAAAGATCCTGTATGTTTTGTAATCGAGATTGCATACCACTCTTCATTGAATTATATATGTATGTAATTATGCAAATTTGTCAATTTTCAAACATGGAAGAATATGTAAAATATGAATTGCAAATATTTGTACATATTTAAGGTAATCATTAAATTATATGCATTCATTTCTTATTGGAAAAATTGACTTAGAATTTATAGAAAACTAAATTCTAATTACCTCCCTTTATTTACATGAAATATTAAATTCGGTAATATCTTTATAAATAATGTTTTTTGAAACTTACAATATGGATAAATCTTAATTTGAGCATCATAATTTGAATATAAAACCATAAAAATAATGTGTTACAGGATCTTTAACCAGTATTTTAAAAACATACTATCTTTGAAAATATCCAAGTGTTATATACGTATTCTTCTGATAATAATTTGAAAATCGGGTGTAGTGGAATGTGTGTGTGTGTGTGTGTTTTATACTTTAGCTAAATGTGTGTGTGTGTGTGCGTGCGTGCGTGCGTGTGCGTGTGTGTGTGTGCGTGCGCGTGTGTGTTTTTTTCTACACTTTAGCTAAGTTTCCTGAGGATGAATTTCTCTTCTGTGTCTTCGTTTATCGTCGTCTTTTTTCCACTAAAATATAAATAATTAGATATATACGAGGGGCATATTTTAATTAGTGGCAACGGCGGCACTATTGGTTTCGAAGGCAAGGTTTGATGTATGGATTAAACCAAAGTCACAAGGTCAGAGAGAGAAGTCAGGACTATTTGTGGGATGTAGCAAAACCTCAATAGTCTGATCCTCTAAATAAGCTAGAACCAATTAAGGCTGACCGATGCGCAGGTGCATTATCATGGGTGTAATTTGATCCTGTGCACCCCTAAACCTGGATCATATGTAATGTAGTAATTAACTACAGCAGTGAGAACATGGTCACGGTAAAATGTTCCAGTGACACCACAGGCACGAGTATCGGACCTGGGAAGAAAAAATACGACCAGATTGATAAAAAACCTGTGTTCATCTTAAAAATGTCAAACAAAAAACAAAAAATGTAAATAATGACCCCCTTTAAAAATATACTATAAGTTAAGTTATATACTCTTAACTTATAGTATATTTTTAAAGGGGGTCATTATTTACATTTTTTGTTTTTTGTTTGACATTTTTAAGATGAACACAGGTTTTTTTATCAATCTGGTCGTATTTTTTCTTCCCAGGTCCGATACTCGTGCCTGTGAGTGACACTACCCCTCTCAGGTACAGCGACACGGACTGTTAAAAAAAGAGCGTACATAACTGTTTTAACGCTCCCCTCTATACTGCAGTACGCCGAGCAACAACTGGGCGATCGCTGTTATAATCTACTCTCATTTACTTACTGAGTTTATTGTCGGGTTAAAAAAGCCAAGTTTCATACCATGACAATTTCTCTCAGGGTATATGGTCTCGATCTTTTAACCTAGTCAATAAGGCCGAAGATTGTTTCAACCCGTTCCCCTTTTTTTTGTCAGAAGTAATCAGATACGGAATCTAACGGGCGCAAATTTTCTCGAAGGCCCGATGTGTCACTCATCTCTTCCACGGTATATATCAACTATGGCTTTGACAGTGATGATGTCTTTTTTTCAGAGGTAGCGGAAATTGGTCGCCCGGGCGGGGATCATCCATAACATAGTTCTATCTTCCCTAAACATTGACACCCACGATATGGGAGGCATTTTCTCCATTCCGTTTTTACTTCTGACAATAATCCAAGCCTTTTGCTCCTTTCTCAAATCACAGGGGCTTCTGTCACAATGCAAAAAAAACTCAATCATGCTACAACTAGTATACAAAACCACAGGTGCTAAAATTTTATTGCACGTGCAAATCGTGCGAAAATAGACTGTTGTTTAGAAAAAAATCAATAATCAGTATTATACACGTACTTTCACGTGCAAAACATGGTTAAATTGAGTTTTTGCCACTAATTAAAATATGCCCCTCGTACAAAATATACAAAACAACAAAAAGATTATTTTTCAAGAAAATACAAAAATAATAGTGTAAGGTGCAAAAAACGCCAGTAGCTCCAGTGATGGAAGGTCCGATGTGTTCACAGTCGTTAAAACTTTAGAGTGTACCCAGAAAAAAACAATAAACGGGAAAACGTAAATCTTTCGTTGTAAAAAGTATAAATCATGGCAGATTCATATTCGTGTGTTAAAGGAGGAAAGCTTAAACTGAAAGGGAGCAAGCACAAAAAGTAATAAGCTTTCTTTTAATGTCTTATGTCGTTATTTTATGATTTGAAAATTGTATCATTTTCGGATGATGATGATTTCGGACATCTGTTAAAATAGAACTTCTACAACATGTTTACCTGTCATTACTTATAGAGCTCACTAACATAATATCTTAAAACACTACAATTTTAAATTGAAATGATGACCAGAGATCCAATTTTGCACATCATGTGAGAAAAAAACAAATTATCATTAGGCATTACCAGGTTATAGGACAAAAATTATTTTTGTCCTAGCAAGATTACATAACAAAATATACATGTTTGCACACTGATATAAACCAAAGGTCACATACTAGTACATGTATATATTGTCACTGAAAAATATTTTCAGAATTCTTTTTCTAAATTATGTTAACTGATATATTTAAACTTGAGAGATTACTGGTCGAGGACCACCAAAACCGAACAACCATCAAACCCAGGTGACCCTGAAAATGCCTGATTTAGTTTGTTTCTTTGTTCAGTGGTTGTCAATCAGTCAGTCGCCTTTTTATCAGCAATAAATGCATGTTTCTTCTATAATTGTGTAATTAGATTTATTTCAACTTATCATGTTAAAAAAAAAATTAAAACAGCCCAGCTTTTAGCTGGATTAAATCAATGTCATGAAATATCTGTCCGGCCACACAGTACTGTAGTGTGGACAATTTTGGTAATTTTTATACCTTCCTTGACAGGACTCAAATTAAGTGTCAACATAATCAGAAATAAACAAACAAGGTTGATAGTTAGGAGAAGAACCTAGCTGTACTGTCTCAAATTTTTAGATCTCTAGCTTTAAAATTAGGAAATTTGCATGGAAAAATGTCTAAAAAGTGTCCAGTTGATGGTGCCCGACCAGTAGCCATATTGGCATTTGAGTAAATCAGCAGTAATTTGTAAGTATGTCTCAGTGAATACTAGAAAATTGCTAGAAAATACTTAAGACTCGTATTTCTAATTTGGTATACATGTACTTATGCCTTGTTTGCCCAACTGATACATATCACGTCATATGATACATTATTAATAACAAAACTTTATTCAAATAGGCACAAGAAGAGTAAGAAAAGGAAGCTGGATGATGGGGAGGAAGTTGCCTCGGGATCTTCAACAGATGATAGGTCTGATGTTGCTCAGCATGGTAGGTGCATTTCAGATATAGATAGTTTGATATTGTGAGAATTATTTACTTATTTTAAAGAGACAATAAATGTATAAAAAACTTAAGGATGAAATAGAGCAAAATGAAATACAATCCGAGGACTTTTTCACAAGCAATGTTAAGATTTAAAATATAGAGGAATGTTGATGTTTATTGTTAGAACAATACAGACTGACTTACGAAAGCTCAAGTGTTTGTGGCTTATTACAGATTTTAAAGCTTATAATGAACCTGGCTCCTCCATAATCTACATTGTATTTGAAATATCTCTTGGTCAAATTTATACATTTATGCTTCCAGTATTATTATTTGAATAAGAGAGTCCAAAAATAAGACACTGTATTGCTGACTAGTGAAAGCCTTAATGTTCAGTAATCTAAGGTAACTAATATGAAATAATATACATGTACATTGATATACAGAATGTTAGGCTTTAGTAAGGCTTTATTTTAAACTGCTGTCTATAATGCCATTTTGATTCAAACAGTCTGTATCTATGACATTCAGCAAGCTATTTATAATTTTACAGTAAATCTGCAGTAGGGCTACTTACTCAGTAGCTTGAAATTTTTGTCTGCACATGCTTGAAATTATAATGTAAATCATTGAAAGTATCTTGAACCTAACAGTATGCAGTGTTGGTGATAGGGCCAGATGCTCGAGTTTAATGACAGAAAACTCAGCAGTAGTCTAGGCTTCAAATAAGGATTTAGTATCCTAAAATCAATTTATGCAATTTTGGGATTATATTTATGTTTGTTTTCTTCAAGAAAAACAACTAGCAACGGCAGCAAGTCAGGGTATTAGGTTAGGGGAGGGTTGAGGACAGGGTCTTCAGCCATTTAAGCCCCTGGTGAATCCAACCATACCTGCTAAATATGTTATTAATGGATTTTGCCTCTTGCTGGTTGACTTTAAAAAAAATGAATCTTTACTATTACAGGTGGTTGGTGGGTTGTATCAAAGTTTGGTCAGATCACTGGTAATATTTGTATTGAACTGGAAGACCAAAGATACATGTTTGCTCAGGATAATGGCAGATTTGTTCTAGGGCCACCAAGAGAAGGTATTACATTTTACAAGTGACAATTTAAGATTGTCCTTGACATGTTTTGCAAAAGAAATTTTGAATTTTATAAGTGAGATAAATGATACACCCATATTATACATTTTTTGTCAATGCAGGTAATGTTATATAGAGTATTATATTATGAATATGGTATATATATCTTATCATTGTACAATTTTTGATAACTTGAAAATTCTAGCATTTGAAATTTTCTCAGAGCTAAGGTGGATTCCATTGTCAGATAAAGCATATAGTTACATGTATCTATAAAACTATGATATTATCTCATGATAGCCTTATACCTCTTTAGTTGATATTTCATTTGATTTAGTAAATGAGATAGTCAAAGAGCTGTTTTCTTTATTGAATCTTTGTCAAACATTTACAAATTTCATGCTTTATGTTTAACCTTTTTTTATGTTACATGTAAGTAAGTATGGTTTGTTACAGTAATGAAATTTTATAGAAACGCTTATCACATATAATATTTCTACAATAAGCTCAGCATACTTTTATCAATATCTTCTTTAATACACGAAAGAATTTCTAGCAAATTAAGTCTAAGGTCCATAATTCAGACTTTAAATGTTAATGATTAGGGACCCAGCAGACATTTTCACAAAAAAATCTTATGATTTATCCTAAGTTTTTAACCTGTAAGTTAAATCTTAAGTCATTTTCACAAAGCCACTTGTAAATTAAATTTTATAGATAAAAAAAGTCACTTACGATAAATCTTACAATAAAAACATCCCTCGCAACTGGTCATTTGATAGAGATGTGCATGCTCTATATTTGTTTCCAGTTAAAAATCAAGTAATAAAGAGCTTGAAATATGTGTTGAACACAATCAAGTTACAATAAGAAGAAAAAAATCATTCAAACTGATATATTTTCTATCTTGATTTAAAATAATTGTATGGATCTAATTGATATAGAAACAAAGTCTGCTATGTTATTGCTAAGGTATTAATAAATAAAAATGTGCCACTAGTACATGCTGGCATTGAAATCAAACCCACCAAATTGTACAAAACATTAGTTATCAAAAATAATTCTATAGAGTTCACATATAAACTATTCGTAACCCTCTCCACCATGACGTCATCAAGTCATGACATCAGAAATGTTATGTTGGTAAATAATTTTAACTTAATTTGTGTTATTTATAACAAACTGTTTGCTTATTAAATAATTAATATATATTTGTCCATTTTTTGTTTGTTTTTATTCTGTTTAAATAAAAGATACAATGTAAGTCATGATATTTTACTCTTAAGAGAAAAAATATCACACTTATGAAAGGGGAACACCTATCGTAAAGTTACGATAGATTTTGCTTAAGATTTTTTGTTGAAAGGAGATTTATCGTAAGATTTCTCTTAGGATAGAAAATTGTCGTAAGTTTTTTGTGAAAATGTCTGCAGGTCAATAAGTACAGTATAAGGGTAACAGTTTTTGTTTGTTTTATTGCAAATATTATTTTCTCTTTGATTGTTTATCTTAAGCTGGTCCAGAGCCAGAAGAAATTTTGACAGCAGTGAAAGTTGATGAAACAAAAGTAGCATTTAAGTCTGGTTATGATCAATACATAAGTGTGGGAACCAGTAACCTTGTCATAGGAAGGTCAATGGCAATTGGAAGCAAAGAACAATGGGAACCAGTATTTCAAGAGGTTTGTAAGAAAATACATGTATAATGATTTGGTGGGATTTACGATGCAAGTCACCCGCAAACACTGTAAATGGTCATACGGCATTTAGGAAGACCTAGAATGTCCTCTTTATTCTACAAATATTTCTTATACATTGTACATTGTATTATCCCACACCACAATTTAATTCAACATGAAGTGAAAGCATTTCTGCTACAAGGAAAGAAATTATGTCAGTTTAACTAAAATATTTCACGTTCAACACTGAAAATTGAAAAGCTTTCAGCATGTAGCAAGTTTCTGGTTGATACAACCTATTTATTGATTATGGACCACCCAATTTTAGCTGCCTAATACAATAATGTTATTATTGAAGAATCATGATCTGAAACTCATATTTTATTCGAGTGGATTATACTCAGACAAGATCTCACAAGGCATGGTATCTAAGCAACAAGTCTGATCCATTCTAGTTAAATATATACAAAAAATAGATTAAGGTACTCCTATAATAACTCTTTGATTATATACCTTGTTGAATTTAGATTATAGATAGATAGATAGATTTATTTCGGCATAAAGGTAAACATGTTACATGATAAACAAACACAATATAGATTAAAACAATTACAAATAAATAAATAAATGAATAAATACTATATTATGTAAACCATGACATGTTCCCAAAACCAAGGATAACACAAAAAATAGCAAGCTATTATTTCCATTGTGGTCCTTAGCAATACAATACAATACAATACAATATTTCTTTATTTTGTCAAGATTACATATAATGTAACAACAGACAATTTACAAATAATATCAGTATTATAACATATGTGGGTTAACAATTTATATAGAACGAGACATGCAAAAAATATTTCGAAAACAACAGTTTATAAGAATAACGTGTCTAATGTTATGAAAGTTTTGATTAAATAGCCTTTACCAGGGGAACAGTGTAAAAACCGGGCATTTTTGCATGTACACAATTAAGTTCTATTTAGAATAATTATACAAGTCAATTTCTCCCAACTAGTACTTTATATCTAGCAGTTTTCATACTATAAAAAATTGGAGACATTAGAATAAAACTAACAGTATCTATACGTTCGTAATAATCTCAAATAACTGTATAAATACAAAGACACGATTTACTATTGTGTTGCACGATTATTTTGTAGTAATCATGTCAGTCTAGGAATTTCATTCATAAAGTGGATTTAGTCGGTAGCGTTGACCAATCAGAGTAAATTTTACCTGGCGAGTTGTTTAATTTTATTTATAAGAAGAAAGCAACTTATTGTTTCAAAATATATGAAACAAACATACTTAAAGATTTCAAGGTAGCATAGTCGGTACTATTTAACAATTCATTATACTTGATTACATTTGGATGTTTATAATAATATTCTGGGATATATTTTTTCCGTATGACAGTAAAACGTTTACAGGACATAATTGCGTGAAATTCGTCTCCAAGTGTTCGGCACTCTTCGCAGATACGCTCGTTGTATGGAGTATTGTTATATCTTAGAATTTCTATCGGAAGACGGTGATTAGCTGTACGAAATTTAAGAAGCGGTATGTACAAGTTTTTCGGTAATATTGTTAAATAGTCTTCTCTTTTATGTTCTTGTTTATACAAATAATATAATTTTCCTTTGTTTGAGGCTTGTAATTTTCCATTCCAATCTGTTATAAATTGATCTACTAGCACTTGCTTTATTAGTAAATGGATATTTTTTATAGTGATATCTTCTTGATTCAAGAATAGATAGGGGAAACCTGTATTGTTTAAAATATCTTTTACTGAATTTAGCCATCTGTAGGAGTTATCACTTTGAATCATTATTTTGTAAATAATATTTGAATATTTATTCGAATCATTTGTTTTTAAAATATTCCAAAACCGAATTATTTTTGTATTGATATTTATTTGCAACGGATAACGCCCCAATTCCCCATATAACATATAAGCGGGGGTACTTTTCCTTGTATTTGTAATTTTTCTTAGAAAATCTAAATGAACCTTTTCTATGTCGTTGTTATTTTCTATACCCCATATTTCGCTTGAAAATGTGAGTATGGGTAAGATTGTGTTATCAAATAATTTAAGCTGAAGATCTAAAGGTAGATTTAGGGCAAAAATACGTTTGTATAACAAATGCATCGCCTTTTTTGCTTGGGTTATAATATGGTCACGTGCTTTGTTAAATTTGCCAGTCGGACTAAAACAACTCCCAAATACTTATATTTTTCTGTCATGTCAATAGGAAATATATGTTATGTCAATAATGTAAAATGTTAGGTTACGTACCGCGTTTATTCGAGCCGAAAACTTCTCTGTATTTATTTGCAGTTTCCATTCGTTGCAGTATGAGTAGAAATCATTTTAGCATTTCTGAAAATCTTGAGGGTTTCGCGCCAGAATAATAGTATCGTCCGCGAAGAGAAGAACTAGGATAGTCAGAGTTTCTATGTTATCGCCGGATGCGTAGTCTTATGTAATCCCAGAATTGCCTTTTGATGTCAAGTAAGCTAAAAGGTCATTAAGATACAGGGAAAATAAAAGTGGGGACAAATTTTCCCCTTGACGGACCCCAATATCGCACGAGAACATTGCTGAAGTATTGCCATTTAACTGGATACAAGATTTAACCCCTTTATACATATTGCGAATAAGTCTCAGGAATTTTCCGTTTATTTCAGTATCGATTAATTTTTGGAAAAGTTGCGCACGTGGTAAATTATCAAATGCACGAGAGAAATCAATGAAACCGACATATAGTTTTTGTTTTTGTTTTTTTAAAAATTCTATGAGAAAATTCAATGTAAACACATGATCAAGAGTTGACATATTTTTTCTAAAGGCAGTTTGATTTCCATGGATCAGGTTATTTGTTTCGACAAACCTTGTCAGTCTATCATTTAGGACACTAGTGAATATTTTTGAGAGACAGGATAAAATCGTAATGGGTCTATAGTTTTCCGGGGAAAGTTTCGAACCTTTTCCTTTATAGATTGGAATAATGTAACCCTCTGACCAAGTACTAGGGATAATACCTTTGGTGGCATGACACAGAGAGGTATTTCATAAAAGAAAAAAAATATCACAAATTATAAGATAAATCACATTAATGAAGGATATCATTTAAAATCATCACAATTTAAGATGTAAGGTATTGTAAATAAAAAGTCATTATCACATTAAGAAATAAGTATGTGCATAGTAAGAAAGGATTACATTAAAAAAAAAATATCACAGTTGTTATGAGTGTGTAAGGAAAGAACATGCCATAGATTACACTATTCAAAAAAGGATAAAGTTTTTAAAGTCTTAATAAAAAATTTAAAACAAATATCAAAAAATGAAACAGTAAACCTGAGCCGAAAAATAATTCAATAAAAAAATGAAAACATAAAATTTTCTTGCAAGAAATTTTAAGAAAAACACTTAGATGCTACTTAAAAAGTGACTTTTGATGGCTACCTTAAAACGATGAAATATGTTAATTTCAGTTATGCAAGTTGGAAGACTGTTCCATAGTTTAGCACCAATAAAACTGAAAGACTTTGACCCGGAACCTTTAACCTTAGGAAGACAATACCCTCCTTTTTTGCTCAGTCTGGTGCAATAAGAATGCATAGATTCCTGAGAAACAAAATAATCACTTAAGTACTCTGGGGCCATTTGGTTTTTAACCTTAAAAACGTGACATAACATGATTTGTTCAACTCTTTTACAAACTGGTAACCAATTAAGGGATTTAAAATGGGAAGGGCCAATATGAACTCTGGAATCAAGGTTTAGAACAAATCTCATCATTTTATTTTGTGTTGTCTGTAATTTATTTTTCAAGACCTGAGTTAAACCATTATACCAGACACAGCAGGCATAGTCAAAGTGGCACTGAATTAATGAATTGACAAGCAGTTTTTTGGTATGCTGTGTAAGGAAATCTTTCTTACGGTAAAGGAACTTAAACCTGGCGTTAGCCTTCTGAATTACTGAGTCTGCCATGTAACCAAAGGACAGGTACTGATCAATAGTTACCCCAAGATATTTGATGGATGTGGATGCTTCTATTGCAGTGCCATTACTATTTATGTTTAATTTGGAATGTGACCTGAGTTTCTGTTTAGACCCAAACACAATGGACTCAGTTTTACCTAAGTGCAGATTATATATTTAAAAATAACATAATTGGCATAATGTCAGCAAATTCATTGCAGATAAAAAGTTTTGTTTTTTTCTGTTATGTCCTTTTTGTGCATGTGATACGTGTATTAAATGTAGAAAGAATATACAATTGTATAATAAAAAGTATTATTGTCTCTGCAGGGAGTCACTATTTCCTGATAAAACCACTTATGTCATCCTGAAAACTGTATTATTTAAGCCCCATTGACAAATAAAGCAAAGAACACATTAAAATGCATGTAATTTAAGCTTTAGTTACCAGTTACTTACTTGTAGGAAGATATTAAACATGTTGAAACATGATAGGAGAGATCTCTATTTCATTGTAATTTATGCCAGTTGTTGAGTTTCAGGAAATTAATTTTAGTTTCTAATTTCACATATTAGAATATTTTGACCACAATTGAGTAGAATGAATACAGGAAAAACTCTGAAAACCGGACCCTGCTTGGACTTTACCAAAAGTCCTGCATTCAGAGGTTTTATACATTTATTGATCATTCAACATTGACTTAGTTGAAATTCTTTTATTCAAACCTTTTGTTTAGGTCATATTTTTTTTTTACTGTATATGCATATAAAGAGACATCTATTTTATAGGGTAAGATGGCATTAAATGGTTGTAATTCCTGTTTTTTATCGTATGATGAGGATGAGGACATTGTTTGTGCTAGTAAAACAGCCGGAGATAAGGAAATGATAAAAGTACGTAAATGATTTTTATATTTCTACTTTAATTTTAGCTTTACTTTTTCAATGAAAAATTTTGAGTATTCCTTAACTGTCATTGTCATCCAGAAATTTTAGCATTGGCAATATTTTATTTTATCAGCTCACCTGTCACAAAGTGACATGGTGAGCTTTTGTGATTGCTTTTAGAATGGCGTCCGTCTGTTGTCCGTCCGTCTGTCTTCCGTAAACTTTTACTTTAAACGATATCTCCTCATAAACCAGTGAGCCAATTTTATCCGAACTTCACAGGAATGTTTCTTTTGTGGTCACCTTTAAAAATTGTTCAAAGAACAAAAGAAAAAAACTTAAAAAATCTCCTTTTAAAGAACCCAAAGAGCTTGAGCTTAAGATATTTGGCATGAAGCATCTTCTAATGAGTGTCTACTAAATTTGTTCAAATAAAAGCCCTGGGGTCATTGTTTTTCATATATGTTTATAGTAATAACTTAAAAAAACTTCTTTTGAAAAACCCAAAGAGCTAGAGCTTATAAATTTAGCATGAAACATTTTTAGTGAGTGTCTACCAAGTTTGTTTAAATAAAAGCCTTTTGGTCAAAATTGGCACCGCTCCGAGGCTTATTAATTTTCTTTATATGTATATATTAAAAACAAATGTTTTAACACATGCACTATTTCAGATACAAATATGAATTTTGTGATATTAGTTTAAGATTTAGATTTAATATCTGCTTTTGTTTATAGTTTACAATATTACTTGTTCCTCGTCATGGAGAGTTTCTATATACAGGTGATTGATTTCAGGGCCATCATGTCCCTCTTGTTTCTCAATTGATTGTCTACAAAATTGAACACAATAGCCATTTGAACAAGACATTCAAGGAAACAAGATTGAACTTGACCTTGACACATAAATGGCCCTAATCTTCAAATGTTTGAATTTTGGTAGATTTTTTCTGTAACTGACTATTGCTTTGTTATTATGAATGGATTGTCTTCATACTTGGATAACAAGACCTTCAAGTAGATTAAATGATTAATGACCTTCACTCATAAATGACATTGATCTTGAAGGTCAAATTACTGAATTTTGCTTGATGCTTGCTATAATTGGCTATAACTTTGTTATTTAAAGACCAGAATTTTTTGGTTTATGTTGTTATGACCCTGGATGTCTGTCCGTCTGTAAGCAGCTTCTTGTCAGGTCTGTATGTTTGGAAACAGTGGATTGAAATTTATGCTACTCAGCAGAAATGTTAGCTATTATGACATAATGAGCAGAGTGCAGGTTTGACCTGCCTCAGTTCAAGGTCAATGTAATAATGAATAATTGCATTTTTTGTCACACTTAATCAAAATTTCAAAATTTTATGTTCTTTTGAACTAATAGTAAGAAATAAAAACTTTTTGGCAGAAATATTTCTTATAATAAGATTATGTGCAGGAAATAGGTCTTGTCTTCCTGAGATTAAAATAGGGCCCATGCTGGGATTAACTTGATTTATATAGTCTTATATAGGAAAACGCATTTAAGTTTCATTATCATGTAGCATTGCCTTACTGACCTTTACAAAATTGATATGAATTTCTCATTACATTTCTCTTTGTGGACCTAGCCTTGGACTTCCCCTTATCATTAGAAAAATCATGTCCGACTTTCACAGGTAAAAGTGCTGTTGAGATGTCAATGAAATTTCATAGGAGTGACCAGTACCATCCTTGTGCATATCGCCGGCTTTAATACACAAATCGCTCTTGTTTAGCTTACAATTACATTTATCTCCACTATAACTATATAGTCACTGATACTTTTAACTATGTACATGTAGTATTCTTATGTTTTAACCCATTGATTTAAACAACAACAAGCAGCTTATACTTTATTTTATTCATGTGATCTGTTTAAATAAAAGTGTTATAAAATGATATATAGTACAAAATCTTGGGAACAGGGTGGGTATTGTAACATAAAATATAAACAGTGCATTTGATGATTACAAAAGAAAACTCACCAGTTTTATCATTTCATAAAGTACTTGTAAAATAAAAGATGAATGGTTTTATTGATATAACCTAGGACAGTCAATTTATCAATGTAAACAAAGTTGTCAGTTTTAGCTTGTCTGTTTTGAAGAAAATATGAGGTTTTTTGATTGCTGAATTGTAGTCGTTGTTGTTGTCATCAAGGCACAGTTGATACACTGAGCATTATTAAAGTCGCATTATTCTTAAAGCTATACTTTTGGAGTTATGCCCCTTTTTTTACTTTTTTCAAAATCGCTTATTAAGTAGAATGGTTTCAAAACTGTGAATAATATCAACATGAAACTTGAATACTTGCTTACATCACAATGCACGATTGTAAGACATTATCTTGAAAGCAAAAGTTATAGGAGTTATGTTCCTTTGTTATTTAGACAAGCGTTAAAAATGCTTGAGGTGCTCTTGTTATTCCATGTATTCCCAGCATGACTGGTGTTTCTTATCAAACCTTTTATAAAAACACAACAAAAGGAGTGTTTAAATCATTCATCCCTCATAACATAAGATTTTAACATTTAAAAACAATAAACTCTGACAAAACTTTAAACATGTGTTTTGCTAATTTTTCAGAAGAATGGATGATGCAAGTTTTTTTTTTACTATTGAAGAACTGCTGACATTGTTTGATTTAAGTCAACTAAGTCTCTGTTTAAGTCTATGACAGGTTATGGATGTGAAGGAAGTTGTCATATTTTTCATCCAAAGCATTGCAGCTATAATACAGCTTTGTTTCTCCACACAAACATACAGCCCTTGGTGTCTTCAGATCCTGGAGCACCAACTCCCCTGTAGAACAGTCTCCTGATATCTCTTCTATAACATTTCTCCCCCAGTCACACACAAAGACAGTACCATCATCTGACAGTGACATTCCCATAGGGAAACTTATACCACAATAACTACCAAACACATCACCTTGCCAGTTTAATCTTGTCACTGTCTTCATGTGACAGTCAGATATGTAGATTGAACTTCTGTTACATGTGATATAATATGGAACTTTGAAATTTTTTTTTCCATCAATTGTTGTCAGTATAGTGCCAGTCATATCAAAGGTCTGTAGTTTTGTAGGATCAGAGAATGATACAACAAGTTTACCTTGGTAACAGCTTATACCATGACATTTCCCATCAACCTTCACAGTGTGCATCTTTGTGAGTTTGTTTGATGAGATTGATATAAACTGTATTGTATGTTTGATAGGAAGTGTGACAGCAAGTTCAGTACTGGTTACTGTGGTGATATCGGATGGTTCACCATCTAGTTGTAGTTGATCAGACACAGATTGACTGCTGGTGTCCACCATCTTTACAGCTTTGTTATTGTAGTCAGTGATGATAAGAAGATCAGGAGTCAGCAGAGTCATCCCTGTTATATAGCACTTTTCTTTATCTTTTGGTGTCTTCACACAGATTTCTCCCTCATGTGAAGATTGTCTAGACTGTATTTGTACAGATTGACATTCTGTTTTTAAAGTTTTCTGTGTCAGTGTACCTAGTGACTTCTCTGTTTTAAACAAATTTGTTATTACATCATTGGATTGAAAGTTGAACTCTTTGATATCATTTGATGAGAGTTTTAGTAGTTTTCCCTCCATATCTTTGATTGCTTTCTCTGCAAGTTTCAAATCAATGAAGAGTTTGTCAGCTTGTTTTCTTGTGTTGAGTTGCTTGATTTTGTCTGATGATATATTCAGAGATTTGGTAACTTCTTCACATGTTGTTTCTACTGCTTTCATATGTTTGTTATTTTTTTGTTCTATGACTTTAACTGTATCTTCAGCCTGTCTCTCAAGTTCATCTAGTCTTTGGTTGATTTCTTGCCGAAACTTTTTGATGTCAACTAATGTATCTTTCAGAGAGTTGTTTGATTTGTGAGTCATGTTCTTGACATCTTTTAATATCTGTTGAAATTGGTCAGAAGTGGTTTTTACTGCATTCAAGAAAACTTGATATTCTTTGCTGTCTATTATATCACCAGAAATGTCTGGTATATAGTTGACTTTGCAGGAAGTATCTTGGTGTTCAAGGGTAACACAAACACTGCAGAGAAGTTCTGTATGATCATTGCAGTAGAACTTGATCATTTCTTTTGGATGTTTACCACATGGCAAGGTCAAGTCATCCAACAGGCCTGTGTGAAGGGATGTTGAGGGTTGCTGCAAAACTTTCGGCATATTTGCTGCATCCAAAAGTGTATGCTTTTTGGTAAACTTGTTTATCCTATGGGCTTTAAAACATGTCTTGCAAAGGTGCTCCTTGCAGTCAGTGCAGTAACCATGGGCAGGGCATCTAGTTCCTTCCTCATCACAAGGCTGGCAGTAAAGTTGAAGATCTTCATCTGATGCCATGGATGTTGTTGATGACGAAAATTGTTTTGATGCTATCTTTTCTGAGACTGCCATGTTTTACCTTAAATGTATTATAAAACATTACTATGTATTGCATGTTTTTCAAATGTCCTTCAGTGAATACATAAAACTTGAGATTCATAGATGATTTGAAACAATGGCAAAGTCTAATTAATTTCTAATTTGATCGCTTTTGATTTTCGAGTCGAGGGGCCAAAGGTTAAGGTCTTATCTACTGCTGTCAAAACAGTTTTTGACTAATTACTCGACAATAAAGGGGCTCTTGGTTTCTGACTTATAACTTCACAACCCTTAGGCTCTTGGCCCTCAGATTTCACAGTCTTGACTCTTAATGATTTTTGGGCTGAGGGGTCAAAGGTTAAGGTAACTGTGACCTTGTATTTTAAAACTTTGTCCATGTTGACAGTTCTGTTTATATTTATTTGTTCAATGCATGCTTACTTACCACCACTGTTAAGGTGTTTCTTCACCATACCATTACATAATCAGTTCTTTTACGTTTCATATCAGTAAAAAGGACAAAATTAAAAAGAAAACTACTTTTTTATCCTGAATCAATGTAGACTTCTTGTCAAAATGGTTTTCAACTAATAACTGGACAACCAATGGGCTCTTGGCCCTCAAACTTCATAGAAGCATTGGTCTTGGTCACTTCATGACCTTTTTTGATTTTTGGGTAAAATCTAAAAGGTCTAAAATCTTAAAGATCAAGGTAACATTGATGCCGAAACGATTTCCTACCAATAATTCTGGAACCCATAGGCCCCAACCATAACTCTGCTGTGCCTAATTTTTTAGTTATTGCCTTTTTTTTTTAATTTTCACACTGTGAACTTTGTCCAGGACATAAGTCTGTAACTCATTCTGACTAAAGTTCAGATCTACTTATTTCTTCCATGTAGATCTGATGACAACTTTGTATATTTCGAATTTCTGAAGAAAGCTATTTTTAGCCATGCAATCAAACCGGTTTTTACAGATAGGCATTAGAAAAAGTATCAAAATATCGTTGTCCTTGGAAGTTATACAAATTGTTGATTTTTGTTAGAAAAAAATGTTTGAAGTAATTTTTAACAAATTAACTTGAAATAACTTGACTTGAGTCAATTTTTAATTGGCAAGACTGTTTTGCGAGTTTACCTGTCGGCTATATGGACAATGTTGTGTTTGTTCTTGAAATTGGAAAATTACCATCTCAGTATTGGTTTTCCAAGGGTTAAAATTAGAAACTGCATTATCTTCAAAATAATGAAAGCTCGCCAATGATTGATTTTTTGAATGACAGTAAGAAAGTGATTGCCTATGGGTGAATGTTAGATCCTATTGCATAGCATAATTTTGTAGCTGATTTTAATATGATTGCTCTGAAACTGCATAAGATATCAACAAGAAACTACTTCTCTGTGACCAAAACCAATTTGGGGGAGCATTGCTCGGTTCGACTGGCTCTTGTTAACTTAAAACTGTACATCTGATGCTTAAAAGTGTATTTCAAACATAATTTTAATATTTAGATATGAAGAATGAATAATACTTTATTTCACTTTAAAGTATCCACCCATGCAAAACAGATGAACAGAATAACAAATTATACAATGTTATAACATACACAATTTTTAGCTCCTCATTTCAAAGAAAAAAGGCGGAGTTATTGTCATGACCCTCTTGTAAGCATTAACATTAATGTGGACATTGGTTAACCTTTTTGTCAAAAAATATAATAGCTTATTATTCACTTCAAACTTTGGTGTACTTGTTTATTGTCATGAAAAGTCAATATTACTTTTCAAAAGGGCAGATAATCCTAAAATTATTTTATAACCAAAACAATGTATTTACTTCAGACTTGAAATTCTTGTAGACTATCAAGGGCAGGTAAGTCTGCTAATCGAATTTGCAGAATTATACCCCTTTTCTATGTTGATTTTATTGAATTATATAGCACTGAGTAAAGTAGATTGCTCTAACGTCCACAGACAAGTCTTGTTACAAATATAAAAATGATTAAAAGGCTTGAAAAAAAAAATGTCCAGAAGTTTTATCAATTTTTTGTGTATCAATATATTTTTAACTTCCTTTTTTAAAAAAACATATTAACAAATTAATAATGCTGTTGCCCTTAAAAGACAGTCATTTTTTTGTAGAGATTAAGAAATTTAATAAAAATAAAGTACCTTGGAAAAAAGTATTCCTCAAATTGTTTCACAGTTTTTAAACACAAATGTTTAGCTGTTGATATTGGTTACGTTGAATTTGATCGTTTTTTTACTTCCAACACTGATAACAAGTTTACAAGTTTAATCCGTTAAGATATCAGTTGTTTATTTAGTTAAAAAAGTGTCTTAAATGTATGGGTTAAAATGAGAATTTTAGCATTGTGGTTTTCAATCAATATTTTAACTTTTCAGAATACATGTATAAAGTCCTGATTTGAGAAAATGATATTAAAGGAACGTTTTTAAATCAGTCAAACAGTATTTAAGGAAGGTGGACTGGAAGTTCTGCAGGTTGTGGGCTTACGGCTAATAAAAATCCAGTGTAAACAGGTTTTTATGAAGATTAAACTTAAAACTGTACACATGATGCTTTAAAGAGTATTTCGTACATGATTTTAATATCTATAGATAAAGAATGAACAATACTTTATTTTTTAGGTCACCTGAGCACAAAGTGCTCAAGATGAGCTTTTGTGGGCGTGCGTCAGTGCGTCCATGGTCAAATTTTTATATGAACAACTTCTTCTCAGAAACCTCTGGGCCAAATTTGATGAAAATTTCCTGGGATGTTTCTAGCATGAAGCTCTACTAAAAGTGTTGAAATAGTTCTGCCCAATGGAACATCTGGGTCAGGAGGGCTTAAAATAGATTTGTAAAATGAAATCTTTAAAAATCTTCTTCTCCGAAAGAGCATGACCTAGAGCTAAGATATTTTGTGTGTAGCATCATCTCATGATTGTTCAAATTATAGCCCTGGGGTCAAAATTGGTCCCACCCTGGGAGTCATTGATATTCATTATATACATATAGTAAAAACTTAAAAAATCTTCTTCCCTGAAAGTGCAAGGCCTAGAGCTCAGATATTTTGTGTGTAACATCTAATGAAATTCTAAAAAAATGTTCAAATTATAGCCCTGGGGTTAAAATTGGCCCTACCCAGAGGTTCATTGGTTTTTATCCCCCGCCGAAAAGGCGGCGGGGGATATAGAAATAGTCTCCATCCGTCTGTCCGACCGTCTGTCCGACCTTCCGTCCGACATTTTTGTCTGGAGCATATCTCTAAAAGTATTTGAGTAATCAACTTGAAACTTCATAGGTGGATAGACCTCAATTAGGTAGGAGTGCAGTGCACAAGAATGATAACCCTACCTTGCATAATTTTTGAGTTATTGCCCTTTGTTATTTTTCAAAATTGATTTTTGTCCAGAGCATAACTCCAAAAGCCTATGAGATATCAACATGAAACTTCATAGGTGCATAGATCTCACTCAGGAGGTGTGCAGTGCACAAGAATGATAACTCTACCTTTCATAATTTTTGAGTTATTGCCCAATGTTATTTTTCATATTTAATTTTTCACCTGAGTGGAGCATAACTCAAAAAGTGTTTGACATATCAACATGAAATGTCATAGGTGGATAGATCTTATTGAGGAGGAATGTTGTGCACAGGAATGATAACTCTTCCCTATACAATTTTTGAGTTATTGCCCTTTGTTCTTTTTCATGCTATTTTGTCCAGAGCTTAACTCTACCCTGCATAATTTTTGAGTTATTGCCCTGTGTTATTTTTCAAAATTAATTTTTGTCCAGAGCATAACTCAAAAAGCCTTTGAGATATCAACATGAAACTTCATAGGTGCATAGATCTCACTCAGGAGGTGTGCAGTGCACAAGAATGAAAACTCTACCTTTCATAATTTTAGAGTTATTGCCCATTGTTATTTTTCATACCTAATTTTTCACCCGAGTGGAGCATAACTCAAAAGTGTTTGAGATGTCAACATGAAATGTCATAGGTGGATAGATTTTATTGAGGAGGAATGCTGTGCACAAGAATGATAACTCTTCCCTGTACAATTTTTTGGTTATTGCCCTTTGTTCTTTTTCATACTATTTTGTCCGGAGCTTATCTCAAAAAGTATTTCAGGTATCAACTTGAAACTTCATAGGTGGATGGATCTCATTGAGGAAGAGTGCAGTGCACAAGAATGATAACTCTACCTTGCATAATTGTTTAGTTTTTGCCCTTTTTAGCTCACCTGTCACAAAGTGACAGGGTGAGCTTTTGTGATCGCTTTTCGTCCGGCGTCCGGCCGTAAACTTTTACTTTAAATGACATCTCCTCATAAACCACTAAGCCAATTTCATCCAAACTTCACAGGAATGTTCCTTTGGTGGTCACCTTTAAAAATTGTTCAAAGAATTTAATTCCATGCAGAACTCTGGTTGCAATGGCAACCGAAAGAAAAAACTTTAAATATCTTCTTTTAAAAAACCATAAGAGCTAGAGCTTAGATATTTAGCATGAAACATCTTCTAGTGAGTGTCTACCAAGTTTGTTCAAATAAAAGCCCTGGGGTCAAAATTGGCCCCGCCCCGGGGGGTCATTGATTTTCCCCATATACATATAGTAAAAACTTAAAAAATCTTCTTTTAAAGAACCAAAAGAGCTAGAGCTGAGATATTTAGCATGAAACATGTTCTAATGGGTGTCTACCAAGTTTGTTCAAATAAAAGCCCTGGGGTCAAAATTGGCCCCGCCCCAGGGGGTCATTGATTTTCCCTATATGCATATAGTAAAAACTTAAAAAATCTACTTTTAAAGAACACAAAGAGCTATGGTTAAGATATTTAGCATCAAACATGTTCTAATAGGTGTCTACCTAGTTTGTTTAAATAAAAGCCCTGGGGTCAAAATTGGCCACGCCCCAGGGGGGTCATTGATTTTCCCTATATTCATATAGTAAAAACTTAAAAAATCTTCTTTTAAAGAACCAAAAGAGTTAAAGCTAAGATATTTAGCATGAAACATGTTCTAATAAGTGTCTACCAAGTTTCTTCAAATAAAAGCCCTTGGGTCAAAATTGGCCCCGCCCCGGGGGGGTCATTGATTTTCCCTATATACATATAGTAAAAACTTAAAAAATCTTCTTTTAAAAAACCATAAGAGCTAGAGCTTAGATATTTGGCATGAAACATCTTCTAGTGAGTGTCTACCAAGTTTGTTCAAATAAAAGCCCTGGGGTCAAAATTGGCCCCGCCCCGGGGGGTCATTGATTTTCCCTATATACATATAGTAAAAACTTAAAAAATCTTCTTTTAAAGAACCAAAAGAGCTAGAGCTAAGATATCTAGCATGAAACATGTTCTAATGGGTGTCTACCAAGTTTCTTCAAATGAAAGCCCTGGGGTCAAAATTGGCCCTGCCCCGGGGGGTCATTGATTTTCCCAATATGCATATAGTAAAAACTTAAAAATCTTCTTTTAAAGAACCAAAAGAGCTAGAGCTAAGATTTTTAGCATGAAACATGTTCTAATAAGTGTCTACCAAGTTTGTTCAAATAAAAGCCCTGGGGTCAAAATTGACCCCGCCCCGGGAGTCATTGATTTTTCCTATATGCATATAGTAACAACTTAAGAAATCTTCTTTTAAAGAACCAAAAGAGCTACAGCTAAGATATTTAGCATGAAACATGTTCTAATGGGTGTCTACCTAGTTTGTTCAAATAAAAACCCTGGGGTCAAAATTAGCCCCGCCCCGGGGGTTCGTTGATTTTCCCGATATGCATATAGTAAAAACTTAAAAGATCTTCTTTTAAAGAACTCGAAGAGCTATGGCTAAGATATTGAGCATCAAACATGTTCTAATAGGTGTCTACCAAGTTTGTTCAAATAAAAGCCCTGGGGTCAAAATTGGCCCCACCCCAGGGGGTCATTGATTTTCCCTATATGCATATAGTAAAAACTTAAAAAATCTTCTTTTAAAGAGCCAAAAGAGTTAAAGCTAATATATTTAGCATGAAACATGTTTTAATAAGTGTCTACCAAGTTTGTTCAAATAAAAATCCTGGGGTCAAAATTGGCCCCGCCCCGGGGGATCATTGATTTTCCCTATATGCATATATTAAAAACTTAAAAAATCTTCTTTTAAAGAACTCAAAGAGCTATGGCTAAGATATTTAGCATCAAACATGTTCTAATAGGTGTCTACCAAGTTTGTTCAAATAAAAGCCCTGGGGTCAAAATTGGCACCGCCCTGGGGGTCATTGATTTATATGTGTATAGCAAAAACTTAAAAAATCTTCTTTGAAAAAACCCAAATAGCTAGAGTTAAGATATTAAGCATGAAACATCTTTTAGTGAGTCACAGTCTACAAAGTTTGTTCAAATAAAAGACCTGGGGTCAAAATTGGCCCCGCCCCAGGGGTCATTGATTTTCTTTATATGTGTATAGCAAAAACTTAAAAATCTTCTTTGAAAAAACCCAAATAGCTAGAGTTTAGATATTAAGCATGAAACATCTTCTAGTAAGTGTCTACAAAGTTTGTTCAAATAAAAGCCCTGGGGTCAAAACTGGCCCGGCCCCAGGGGTGTCATTGTTTTTAACTATATGTGTATAGTAAAAACTTTAAAAAAATCTTCTTTCAAAAAGCCCAATGAGCTAGAGCTTAGATGTTTAGCATGAAACATCTTCTTACGGGTGTCTACCGAGTTTGTGCAAATAAAAGCCCTTGGGTTAAATTGGCCCTGCAACGTTGGGGGGCCTATATACAGGTGAGCGACCTCAGGGCCATCATGGCCCTCTTGTTTATTTTTCAAAATTAATTTTTGTCCAGAGCATAACTCAAAAGGCCTTTGAGATATCATTATGAAACTTCATAGGTGCATAGATCTAACCCAGGAGGTGTGCAGTGCACAAGAATGATAACTCTACCTTTTATAATTTTTGAGTTATTGCCCTTTGATATTTTTCATACTTAATTTTTCAATTCAATTTTTTTCTCAAAAAGTATTTGAGGTATCAACTTGAAACTTCATAGGTGGATAGATTTCACTGAGGAGGGATGCAGCAAACAAGAATGATAACCTACCCTGCATTATTTTTCAGTTATTGCCCTTTGTTATTTTCAGCCATCAGTATTCACATAGGTTTCAAATCTGTAATCACTATAGCCATCAGTTTTCATTACCAAAAGACCTCTTAAAATGGAATTATTCTGCTGTACTACATATACATTCTTCCAATGAGCAAACACATTCGGCGGGGATGGCCATGTTGACATGGCTCTTGTCTTTATATGTATATTGTAAAAACTTGTAAAATCATTTTTCACTGTTTTGACAAAGGCTAGAGGTTAGATATTTAGCATTGAACATTGTGTAGTAGACCTCTACCAAGATTGTTCAATTATAGTCTTGGGGTCAAAATTGACCCAGCCCCGGGGGTCATTGATTTTCATTATGTACGTAAAGTTAAAATTTAAAAAAACTTCTTTTCTGGAGATATAAGGCTTAGAGCTTTGATATTTGGCAAATGATATCATCTATATGTACTCTAATAAAGTTGTACAAAGTTTTTATCTAGTGTCAAAATCGGCCCCACCCGGGTGGGCCATAGGTTTCCAAATATGGAAAACCATTCTAGATACTACTGTTTCAGTTAAAATATCCTGTAAATTGGTGAAATGATTCAAAGGGCAGTTTCAAATATGGGTCATCTGGAGTCTAAAACTAGGTCACAGCCCAAATATGGAAAAACCTTTTGAACACTTTAGAGTCATATGTCCTAGAAATTGGTTAGAATGTTTTGTTAAGATGATTTCTAGCTCAAGTTTGAATATGGGTCATCTTGGGTCATAAAGTAGGTCATACAGCCCAAATATTGAAAAACCTTGTTAACACTTTAGAGGCTAGCTACTGTTTTGGTCCAAATATCCTGGAAATTGATCAGAAAAGTTGTTTATAGGATTTCTATCTCAAGTTCAAATATAGTTCATCTGTGATCAAAAACTAGGTTACCCAGCGATTCATGTGATTCATTTTCATGAATAGTTATTGCACGGTTTCAAATTGCCTGTGTTTTAAATAATTTATAGACAATTACTGTATCACTGAAAAGACAAATATAATTATGCAAACTGTAATGTGAAAATGTGACTGTTCTAGAAAAAGCCTATATGACTACATGTTTGTAATAATTGTTTTATTTATTTATTAATTTATTTTTTTGGTGAAATAAATTAATATTGAATAATTGATCAATAAAATAATCATCAAAAATATGATCATTAAATGATTCTGAGGGTAATATAGATTCTTTGAACTGATTGTGCCAAACACGCATTTAAATTTGAGTCGAAATTTGAGCCTCAAAATCCAGCTACTTATCCAGATTTGGCCACATTTCATTTGTCACATGTATGCACAGAACAAATATCGGAGAACCTTGTTAACTCTGTAGAGGATATTGTTTAGGTCCAAATGTTCTGGAAGTTAGTCAGGAAGGTTGGTAAGATAGTTTCTAGGTCATGTTTGAATATGGGTCATCTGTGGTTAAAAACTAGATTACACAACCTAAATTATGATAAATAATTGTTTACATTCTAGAGGTAATATTTTCATCCCAAACATCTGGAATATTTATTAGAAAGTTTGTTTTGATGCTTTCTTGCTTTGAACATGAATGTCATTCATGGTTAAAATCTAGTTCACACAGACCGAAAATTTGGCCTCAGGTCGGCCTTAAGGTAACATGTAACCAACGCTGAAAAAAGCCTTTGACTCTATCTCTATCCATTGAGAAGTTGCAGCACTTTGAAATCAGTTTTGATGGAAAAATCAATGCAATATAGTGATTTTTGGCAATTTTGAGATTTCCCCTCATTGCCATGGTAACAGGAAATTTAAGATTGAGTATGCGGTTACAAAGTCTATGGTCCAGTCAACATTTGTGCCAAGTTTGAACAGCATTGAAGTCTTTTTTTATAGTTTAATAGCAATTTGAACTTTTAACAGGAGGCTTTTCTATGAAAACAGCCATTTTGCACAAAATGCTGATGAAGTAATGGGTTAAACACTTGATTTTTTCTTGCATTCTTCAAAAATTGATATCAAATCAAGCAGATGCATAGTTCCGCAGTATGAATAAAGGTTTTCATTTTAAATCACTTTCACCTGTGCGTTGTGAAAGTTTGTATAACGCTAATGACGTCACGTCAAAATATATGCACGGCCTTGCAATACCATATTTACGGAGTCGCAAAATCGGCACGGGTGTGTGATAAATATTGTTATGGTAGATTTTATAGACATTTACCTTTATTTTTCAGATAAGATCTAATGTAGTACGAGAAACAGATCCAAAATTTTCAATACCTGTAGAAGAAAGAGGCTCTTTAAAAGATGCAGAAATCAATTATGTGTAAGCTCTTTTCATAAAATAGTGGGATTATTTTGCCCACTTGAGCTTCTGCTTCTTGTACAACTTCATACTTTATCCTTCAAAGAAGATATTTGACTGTAACTTCACAAATGTCTTTGAGATTATAATAGAAAATCACTATGTGAAGCCCGTGACTCTAGTGTGGATTTTGATAGAATAATGGCCCTTTATGAACTTGAAAAAATTCTTTGTTAAAGTTTTGGGTTGAAGATCAATAAAGTACTGGAGATATTTACTTGAAACTTACTAGTTATTACAGGTCTTTGACATCATAATTGGGGGTCACTGTTCAAGGTCAATATCTCTAGCATGGATTGATATTTATACCATATATAGATATATGAGAGTCACCAGGTGGTCGGTTGGTCGGTCGGTTGGTCAGTCCAGCGGTCCGTTGCATTTTCCTTGTCCAGAGCATAACTTGAAGACTAATAGTTGGAATTCAATACAACTTCATACAATGGTCAAGCACATTAAGATGAAGTGCAGTGCTCAAGAATCATAACTCTATCCAGAGTAATTATAGAGTGATTGCCCTTTGTTTCTTTTCCCTGTCGCAGAGCATATCATCAAATCTATTGGTTGGAATTCAATCATTTTAGTGTTATTGTCCTTTGTTACTTTTTATTGTCCAGTGCATAACTTGAGTAATTATAGAGTGATTGCCCTTTGTTACTTTTCCTTGTCGCAGAGCATAACATGAAATCTATTGGTTGGAATTCAATCATTAACCAGGTTTTCCGAAGGAAAAATCTGGTTATTAGATTGAGGTATGTCGGTGGTCGGACGGGCGGGCGTAAACAATTTCTTCTGTGCGCAGCGCAACTCCTCCTACATTTCTCAAAGGATTTTGACCAAACTTTTACAGAAGCTTTGTCATCAAGTGCCCTGGTGCATATTGTCAGGGTTATGTGATTGGATAATATTTGACCTAATTATGGCCCTTTGTTTTTTTCCCTTATAAAGAATATATAGTGAACAATTTCTTCTGTGCGCAACTTCTCCTACATTTCTCAAGGGATTTTGTTCAAACTTTCACAGAAGCTTTGTCATAAAGTGTCCTGATGCGATGCATACTGTTTGGATTTTGTGATTGGGCAATTTTTGACCTACTTATGGCCCTTTGTTTTTTTTCCTTATACAGAATATATAGTGAACAATTTCTTCTGTGCGCAACTCCTCCAGCATTTGTCAAGGGATTTTGTTCACACTTTCACAGAAGCTGTGTCATCTAGTGCCCTGATGCATATTGTTGGGTTTTTGTGATTAGATAATTTTTGACCTTATTATGGCCCTTTGTTTTTTTCCCTTATATAGAGTATATAGTGAACAATTTCTTCTGTTGCCCAACTGCTTCTACATTTCTCAAAGGATTTTGTTCAAATTTTCACAGATTAGCTTTATCTGTGTATTGTCAGGTTTTATGATTGGATAAGTTTTTACCTCTTATTATGGGCCTTTGTTTTTCCGTAAAATTTAATTATTAGTGTAATATATCCTTTTTATCACAACAAACTTTATTTAGTTATAAAACAGAAACTATCTAGGTTGTTGCATGCCTGCCAGCTCATCTGCCTGCTTTTGGGTCCTGTAGAGTCAAGGTCATTGTTGCTTAAAATAGAAAATCTGTTTCCTGTCAGGTCACTGTTACTTAAAATAGAAAATAGGTTTCTGGTCAATAACTAGTTTGGAATAAGATGTTTTTATGAAATTTGGTGTAAAGCAGGTTTTTATAAAGACCTCACTGGGGATGGCTTTTTGGCCTCCTAGGGTCAAGGTTACAGTTTCTAAAAATAGAAAATTCATTATTCATGATTTACATTGCACATAGTTACATTGTTTGTTGCTTGTATTTGTATTTCAACTACAACATATTTATCTAAAATGGTGATAATTGAAAATCTGGTTTCGTGGCATTGCCATGTTTCTTGTTTTAGTGTTATTGTCCTTTGTTACTTTTTATTGTCCAGTGCATAACTGAGTAATTATAGAGTGATTGCCCTTTGTTACTTTTCCTTGTCGCAGAGCATAACATGAAATCTATTGGTTGGAATTCAATCATTTGAGTGTTATTGTCCTTTGTTACTTTTTATTGTCCAGTGCATAACTTGCAAATTAATGGTTGGAATTCAATGCAACTTCATACAATGGTCAAGCACAGTGAAATGAAATGCTGTGCTCAAGAACCATAAGTCTATTTGCACTGATTACATAGTTAATTCCCTTTGTTACTTCTTTGTCAGCCTATAAGGTGTATAGATGCTCATGCCAAGGAAGACACATTTTTTCTTCTTGTGCATGATGATGGATTGATAGACCTTTTTGAGAGAGTTATCCCTAATTTTTATTGTAGTCCTTTGTTTTAATATTAAGTTATTAATTATCAAAATTCCTTATTCATACAAATAAATAACTTAATATTGAATATTGTAAATTTGAATATAGAAATCAACTCCAGTTTCAATTTAAAAATGTATTTTTTCTTATTTGAAATATCAAATTTTGTTGTCACCACTGATTAACATAAACAGAAATGAAATGCATTAAAAATCTACAACACATGGTGATGGTAACAAAATTACAAATTGCTGAAAGTATTTGACTTCTAAAATTCTTGCTTGCATGTCAACCTTACATATGTGGAGTTTATAATGGTTTTAAATTTCCATATAATTTTTTTTTCAGAAAAAAGTTTCAAAGTTTTCAAGATAGACATTTAAAGATTAGCAGTGAAGATAAGTCAAACCTAAAGAAAGCTAGACGTGATGGCACTTTACATGAAAGCATGCTTGACAGGTATTGTTTTAATAAAACACATTAATAATTGTTTGCTGTGTGTTGTATGTTCAAGTTTATAGTCCTCGTACTGGTTTAAGTGGAGGGGACTTCAGGTTTACTCTCTGTCTGTCTGTACAGCCGTCTGTCCAAAGACTCTGAATTCAGTCATATCTAAATCTATATCTTATACAGGTTGATGATATTTGGTTTGTAGATATAGGGCCATATGAATATTATGCATGGCATTATATATTTTTCATTGTGGTTGCTATGGTTATAGAAATGATGTAAAACAATGAAACCTAAAAAAAACTGAATCTTGTGATATTTAAAAAAGTACAAAAGAAAGATTGAGGAAAGTTGATGTGTGGATAGAGGGCCATGTAGTGATTATGCAGTTAGAAAACCTTTTCTGGTCCATAACATTGAGCCTGCCATAACTCAAAAAGTTCAAAAGCTAGGTGATGTTACTTTGCTTGCGATTATGTATCACATACCTTAATGTTTTCATCAGTGAAAACGATTGCAATCCTTTTTTAGCTCACCTTGCACAAAGTGCAGGTGAGCTTTTAGGATGGCCAACCAAATGGCGTCAGTCGTCTGTCGTCCGTCCACATTTTATTCTAAGGACATTTTCTATGATACCCCAAGGCCAATGTTAATGAAACTTGGCAGGAATACTCTTTGTATGAAGCTCTATCAAGATTGTTCAAAGAATTCCATTTCATGCAGAACTCTGGTTGCCATGGCAACCAAAAGAAAAATCTTTAAATATCTTCTTTTAAAGAACCGTAAGAGCTAGAGCTTAGATATTTGGCATGAAACATCTTCTAATGAGTGTCTACCAAGTTTGTTCAAATAAAAGCCTTAGGGTCAAAATTGGCCCCGCCCCAGGGGGTTATTGATTTTCCCTATATGCATATAGTAAAAACTTAAAAAATCTTCTTTTAAAGAACCCAAAGAGCTAGAGCTAAGATATTTGGCATGAAACATCTTCTAGTGAGTGTCTACCAAGTTTGTTCAAATAAAAGCCCTGGGGTCAAAATTGGCCCCGGCCCGGGGGGTCATTGATTTTCCCTATATGCATATAGTAAAAACTTAAAAAATCTTTTTTTAAAAACTGTAAGAGCTAGAGCTTAGATATTTGGCATGAAACATCTTCTAGTGAATGTCTACCAAGTTTGTTCAAATAAAAGCCCTCGGGTCAAAATTGGTCCCGCCCCAGGGGGTCATTGATTTTCCCTATATGCATATAGTAAAAACTTAAAAAATCTTCTTTTAAAGAACCCAAAGAGCTAGAGCTAAGATATTTAGCATGAAACATCTTCTAATGAGTGTCTACCAAGTTTGTTCAAATAAAAGCCCTGAGGTCAAAATTAGCCCTGCCCCAGGGGGTCATAGATATTCCCTATATGCATATAGTAAAAACTTAAAAAATCTTCTTTTAAAGAACCCAAAGAGCTAGAGCTAAGATATTTGACATGAAATATCTTCTAGTGAGTGTCTACCAAGTTTGTTCAAATAAAAGCCTTTGGGTCAAAATTGGCCCCGCCCCGGGGGGTCATTGATTTTCCCTATATGCATATAGTAAAAACTTAAAAATCTTCTTTTAAAGAACCGTAAGAGCTAGAGCTTAGATATTTGGCATGAAACATCTTCTATTGAATGTCTACCAAGTTTGTTCAAATAAAAGCCCTGGGGTCAAAATTGGCCCCGTCCCAGGGGGTCATAGATTTTCCCTATATGCATATAGTAAAAACTTAAAAAATCTTCTTTTAAAGAACCCAAAGAGCTAGTGCTAAGATATTTGACATGAAACATCTTCTGATGGGTGTCTACCAAGTTTGTTCAAATAAAAGCCCTCGGGTCAAAATTGGCCCCGCCCCAGGGGGTCATTGATTTTCCCTATATGCATATAGTAAAAACTTAAAAAATCTTCTTTTAAAGAACTCAAAGAGCTAGAGCTAAGATATTTAGCATGAAACATGTTCTAATGGGTGTCTACCAAGTATGTTCAAATAAAAGCCCTGGGGTCAAAACTGGCCCTGCCCCGGGGGTCATTGATTTTCCTTATATGTGTATAGCAAAAACTTAAAAATCTTCTTTGAAAAAACCCAAATAGCTTGAGTTTAGATATTATACATGAAACATCTTTAAGTAAATATCTACAAAGTTTGATTCAAATAAAAGACCGGGGGTCAAAACTGGCCCTGCCCCAGGGGTGTCATTGTTTTTAACTATATGTGTATAGTAAAAACTTAAAAATCTTCTTTTAAAAAACCCAATGAGCTAGAACTTAGATGTTTAGCATGAAACATCTTCTTATGGGTGTCTACCAAGTCTGTTCAAATAAAAGCCCTTGGGTAAAAATTGGCCCGGGGGGGGTGGGGGGGTTGGCTATATACAGGTGAGCGACCTCAGGGCCATCATGGCCCTCTTGTTTGAGTTATGTCCCTTTTTATAAAATTTACTCAGAATTTTTGTTAAAATATGAAAGAAATTGACTCATTCTTGGCATACTTTAAATTGGAAAAAGAGTTATTGCCCCCTTTCACAATGAAAATAATTTATTTTTTAGCTCACCTAAGGACAATGTCCTCAAGGTGAGCTTTTGTGATGGCCCGTTGTCTGTCGTCCATCGTCCGTCCGTCTGTGCATGCGTCCGTCTGTCAACAATTTCTTTACATAACTTCTCCTCCTTAACCACTTGGCCAAATTTGTTGAAACTTTGCAGGGATGTTCCTTGCATAAAGCTCTACCAAAGTTATTCAAAGAATTAAATTCCATAAAGAACTCTGGTCGCCATGGCAACCAAAAATTTTTTTTTTACAAAACTCTTAAAAAATCTTCTTGTAAAAAAAACACACGAGCTAGAGCTAAGATATTTGGCATGAAACATCTTCTAGTGAAGCCTACCAAGTTTCTTCAAATAAAAGCCCTAGGGTCAAAATTGGCCCCGCCCCGAGGGTCATTTTCCTAATTTGTATATAGTGAAAATTAGAAAAAAATATTTTTTGTAAAAAACCGTAAGAGCTAAAGCTTAGATATTTGGCATGAAACATCTTCTAGTGAATGTCTACCAAGTTTATTCAAATAAAAGCCCTAGGGTCAAAATTTGCCCTGCCCCGGGGGTTATTGATTTGCCTTACATGTATACATGAAAACTTGTGAACATCCAAAAGAGGTAGAGCTTAGACATTAGGCATGAAACGTCTTCTTGTGTATGTCTAACAAGTTTGTTCAAATAAAAGCCCTAGGGTCGAAATTGGCCCTGCCCCGGGGGTCATTTACCCTTTCTGAAAATCCAAAAGCACTAAAGCTAAGATATTTGGCATGAAACATCTTCTAGTGAATTATTATTGTTGAAATAAAGCCCTAGGGTCAAAATTAACCTGGCCCAAGGGAATAGAAGTCGACAGTTCAATCCCAAGCCAGGTCAATGTTTTCCTTTTCTTTTTGTCATCTTTTTATTAGCTCACCTCTCACTTAGTGACATGCTGAAGTATTTAATTACATGGCGGCCACAGCTAAAGTTAGAAAACAACATCTAAACTACTGGTTCAATTTTGAAATAAATTTACCCAAAAATTTCCATGGTGACAATACACAAAATTGCTCAGATTAAACTGTCCCTTGTTTTCAAATTGTGTTTCGTGGGCTAAACGGGGCTCCAGTTTGACCTTTAGACCTATTTCTCAGGTGAGCGATCCAGGGCCCTCTGGGCCCTCTTGTTTAAGAAATACCAGTATGCCTAGCAATTTACAATACAAGCAATATAGCATGTGTTGAGTTATTTGCATGCAAATTTTCATCTAAACCTGTAAAAATTGTCACATAATTATGCCTGCCTCAGACAGATGATATCATTATGAAGGCGGGCTATTACTATGGTATACAGATACAAGGGTTGTACATATGCCACAAAGACCACTAGCTCTAAGGTCAAGGAAATAATGAGAGGTTAAAGTTCAGCGGTGGCCCATAACCCTGTCATACATCAAGGAACTACCTAGTAACTTAGTACAAATGTGTAGCATGGCATCTTTGTTCACATTATTTGACTTTTTCAAACTCAAAAGTGGGCTCACCTGTATCTTTGAGACACATTTCTAGTAAAGGGAAACTGTAATACAAACAAGTAAAGGGAAACTGTAATAGTTTACAAGACTTGTATAAAAATGGCATACATGTACTTATATTTAATGTGAGAAATTAATGATATCATCTTTTTTTTTATCTTTTTTTTTTCAGACGAGAAAAGATGAAAGCAGACAGATACTGTAAATAACACCTGTATGTTCCAACACCTTTGTGTACTGAATATTTCTGTCTATTCGGTAGAAATATTTAAGAAGATATATGGGCCTATATGGTTGCAAATTGCCAGTAAAACATACATAATCCAATGTTTTACTATTGTTATTAAAGTAACACAAGACCAGACAGATTAAAGCATGTGATGGATCTTTGTAAAACATACATGTACACAGTAAAGAGTGATGTAGATGTATAAATAAGAGGAAGCGGATAATTGTTTTGATGTTTCCAGATCCATCTTTTCTACAAGCTTGGATGTGGCTTTTTTTAACTAAACATATTTTGTTATCATTATATGATTATTTATAAAAAAAATGAACTTTAATGATTAGCAGGTAGTAGACTAAAATCAATAAGTTATTATAGAAACATAGTTATTATCGAAACATAGTTATTTTTTGTAAAATTGTAAAAAAATGATTATATTGATGCCAATAAACTTATCAAGAAATATTTTGATAAACAAGATGTACAATGTATTTGAAAATGCTACAGATTGTATATGAACTCCTAAGCATTGTCGCAATTTGTATAATTTTAATGAATTTCTTCATTAAAATATGTAAAAAATGTATAAAGCTTGATTTTGTGTAGTGTTTACATAAGGAAAAATAGGCCTAATACCATAGTATGAAAAGTTTACCTTTCAACATAAAAGAAATATACATTTTAAGGCTTAGTGGCCTTAAAGAAGTTGCATTTTTGATGTCCCCACTATTTAGATTTACCTTTGTCCGTCACACTTCCCATCCGTAGACTGACAAAACAGTGGAATGTGAGGACATACATTGTCAGGAGAATGACTGCCTTGATGTTATTTAATCTAAAGAAAGATTTAGAAATAAAAACTAAAATCAATTTCCAAGATATTGAGGCTCGGCAGCACCGCCTGACTTAAAATTGAAATATTCTCAGTTGGAAAACTATCATGTAATTGTTTAGTTAACACTGTTGTTTCGGTGTTTTTATCTTTTTCTATATCAAATCCATATATGCATGTAAACAACTAACTCTCAGTATTATTTACAACCAAAACAAACAACTCTGATCATTATTTACACCCAATAAAATATGATTAACAAGATCAACAAGTAAAGGCAGCGTTCAATAAACCCAAAACAAACACACGTCATATATCAACCACTGATACGAAATATCTTTTCACGTATATGTCCTTTATACAAAACAATACAAGACACCTGATCAAGATCTAAAAACATTTGATCAAACAAAATAGTAAAATCGACATAAAAATGAAGAACACAGTTTACTTGTAATATTTTTACAACTATTAGATACGGTATAAACCACAAAAATTCAACCAACAATATTAACTTCACAAAATCTAATCAGCATCAGGAAAACATCTTAAACTAAAGCACCCAATATTTACAGATATCGGCAAAAAACAAAGCATCAACTAATTTAACCATGACAAGACAAAATCACTCCATACAATTTAACCAATATCAACCAAGTATATCTTACCAAACAGATATAACTCAACAAAATAAAATACAACAACCAAAACAACAAATTACACCCGATTAATCATGATCAATTAAGATTACCACAATTAGATTCAACCAACTTCAACAAATCAACAAAACTCCCTTCAAAACAACAATTTTCTCTTCTCTAAAAGGGGCGTCCGTAGCCGAGTGGTTAAGGTCGTTGACTTCAAACCACTTGCCCCTTACCGCTGTGGGTTTGAATCCCTACAGGGACTTTGGATTCTTTCATGTGAGCAAGCTATCCAGCTAGCTTACGGAACGTTGGTGGTTCTACTCAGGTTCCCGTACTTGCCTGAAATAATGCACGGAAGGGCACCTGAGGTCTTCCTCCGCAAATAAAGCTGGAACTTCACCATATGACCTATAATGTGTTGGTGTGACGTAAAACCCAATCAAACAAACAAACTTCTTTAAAAAAATAAACGCTACACACTATAAGTGGGTGTAAATTTCTCCCAAAACTCGCATATTTGCTATTTGACATTTACATGTAGACAACGTTTATTGAAATATGATACACTTCAGTGTATCGCTATAGAAAGACATTAACTCGTTGTAAAAAAATATCTACAGTAAAACTGTACGATTACAAGTACATATGTTGCTGCAATGCAGCAATTGAGAAGTCCCGCGCAAAAAATGCGCTCATTTCAGATACCTTACCAAATTATTCCTACGCACAGGTCATGTTATATTCAGATTAAGTACTATTGTAGATTTTTTCCGAATATTTTGTGAACCATTTTTTGCATAATTATACTTATCTTATGCACTGTCCATAATTAAAAAGAGGGGAAAGATATTTAATATAAAAATGCTTTCACTGATGCCTACCTGGTAAGGAAAGTAATTCCATTGAATACAAACAAGACTTACAAGACTTGTAAATGTTATGTGACATGAATGTACTATGTTCTGTTTTTGTCACTACTGTAGTCAGAAACATAAGATGATAAAAATATCAAAGTCTGTTTTTTAGCTCGACTATACGAAGTATATGGAGAGCTGTCCTACTCGCCCCGGCGTCGGCGTCCGCGTCCGCGTCCAGATTTTAGATTAAAGTTTTGGTGCAGTAAAATATTTTTCACTATAACTTTGTCATTTCTTAAGGTATCAACTTCAAACTTCAAATATATGTTCCTTATCATCAACCACAGCTTACGTGACAAGGTTCATAACTCTAGCACCAATATTTTCAGATTTATCTCCCCTTGAACTTAGAATTTTCCTTAAAAAATACTATTTTTTACTGTTACTTCTTTATTTCTTAAGGGATCAACCTCATACTTCAAATATATGTACCTTATCAACATTCTCATCTTATGGGACAAGGTTCATAACTCTAGCACCAATATTTTCAGATTTATCTCCCCTTGAACTTAGAATTTTCCTCAAAAAATGCTATTTTCTTACAGTGTTACTTCTTTATTTCTTAAGGGATCAACCTCATACTTCAAATATATTTACGTTATCATCATCCCCATCTTATGTGACAAGGTTTCATAACTCTAGCACCAATATTTTTCAGATTTATCTCCCTTTGAACTTAGAATTTTCCATAAAAAATATTATTTTTTACTGTTACTTATTTATTTCTAAAGGGATCAACTTCATACTTCAAATATATTTACGTTATCATCATCCACATCTTATGTGACAAGGGTCATAACTCTAGCACCAATATTGCAAGAATTATCTCCCCATAAACTTATATTTTTTTACTAGAAAAATGTTATTTTTTATTATAACTTTTTTATTTTTAAAGGTATCTACCTCAAACTTCAAATACTTATTCCTTATTCATCAATTACATTTTATGTGACAATGTTCATAACTCTTGAAGCAATATTTACAGATTTATCTCTCTTTGAACTTAGGATTTTCTTTAAGAAATATATAATAACTTCTTTACTTTTTAAGGTATCTACTTCAAACTTCAAACATATATTTCTTATCATTACACAAATGTTGTGTGACAAGGTCCATAACTCTAGCATGACTATTTCTAGAATTATTCCCCTTGATCTTGGAATTTATGTTAACAAATGTTATTTTTTACTATAACTTAATACATTATTATACATAATTGATTTTTCTTTCATAGTTTTGTCCTCCTTACTGCGTCCAGTATTTTATTAGTCGAGCTTCGCTGTCTCCTGTGACAGCTCTTGTTTTATTATGCCCCCATTTCGAAGAAAAGGGGGTATATTGCTTTGCACTTGTCGGTCCGTCGGTCTGTCGGTCCGTAGACCAAATGGTTTCCGAGTGATAACTAAAGAACCCTTAGGCCTAGGAACTTCAAACTTGGTATGGTGATTGGTCATGACCAGTAGATGACCCCTATTGATTTTGGGGTCAAAGGTCAAGGTCACATTGACCTTGTAAGCAAAAACGGTTTCCGATCAATAACTAAAGAACCTTAAGGCCTAGGAACTTCAAACTTGGTATGGTGATTGGTCATGATCAGTAGATGACCCCTATTGATTTTGGGGTCAAGGGGCCAAAGGTCAAGGTCACATTGACCTTGTAAGCAAAAACGGTTTCCGATCAATAACTAAAGAACCTTAAGTCATAGGAACTTCAAACTTGGTATGGTGATTGGTCATGATCAGTAGATGACTCCTATTGATTTTGGGGTCAAGAGGTCAAAGGTCAAGGTCACATTGACCTCTTGGGTAAAAAGGTTTCCGATCAATAACAAAAGAACCATTAGGCGTAGGGACTTCAAACTTGATATGGTGATTGGTCATGATCAGTAGATGACCCCTATTGATTTTGGGGTCAAGGGGTCAAAGGTCAAGGTCACATTGGCTTCTTAGGTAAAAACGGTTTCTGATCAATAACTAAAGAACCCTTAGGCTTAGGAACTTCAAACTTAGTATGGTGATTGGTCATGCCCAGCAAATGACCCCTATTGATTTTGGGGTTAAAGGGTCAAAGATCAAGGTCACATTGACCTTGTAGGTAAAAACGGTTTCCGATCAATAACTAAAGAACCCTTAGGCCTAGGAACTTCAAACTTGGTATGGTGATTGGTCATGAGTAGCAGATGACCTGTTGATTTTGGGGTCAAGGGGTCAAAGGTCAAGGTCACATTGACCTTGTAAGTAAAAACGGTTTCCGATCAATTAACTAAAAACGCTTAGGCCTAGGAACTTCAAACTTTGTATGATGATTGGTCGTGACCAGCAGATGACCCCTTTTGAGTTTTTGGTCAAGGGGTCAAAGGTCAAGGTCACATTGACCTTGTAGGTAAAAACGGTTTTCTGATCAATTAACTAAAAACGCTTAGGCCTAGGAACTTCAAACTTTGTATGATGATTGGTCGTGACCAGCAGATGACCCCTATTGATTTTTGGGTCAAGGGGTCAAAGGTCAAGGTCACATTGACCTTGTAAGTAAAAACGGTTTCTGATCAATAACTAAAGAACGCTTGGCCTAGGAACTTCAAACTTGGCATGGTGATTGGTCATGACCAGCAGATGACCCCTATTGATTTTTGGGTCAAAGGTCAAGGTCACATTGACCCTGTATGTTAAAACGGTTTCCGATCAATAATGAAAGAACCCTTAGGCCTAGGAACTTCAAACTTGGCATGGTGATTGGTCATGACCAGCAGATGACCCCTATTGATTTTGGGGTCAAGGGGTCAAAGGTCAAGGTCACATTGACCTTGTAGGTAAAAACGGTTTCTAATCAATTAACTCAAAACGCTTAGGCCTAGGAACTTCAAACTTTGTATGATGATTGGTCGTGACCAGCAGATGACCCCTATTGAGTTTTGGGTCAAGGGGTCAAAGGTCAAGGTCATGACCAGTAGATACTTGATAACCCTTATTAATTGTTTGATCACTGGGTCAGAAGTCATGCATAATAACCTTATCACATGACTAATTGGCTGCTGATAGGGGGCATACATGTTTTACAAACATATCTTGTTATTATAATTGTAACAAATATACAAATAGTAACAAAATAATAATATTGTATAAATAACACATGGGTTTGTGGGTAACAGTAAAAATATCATCCCGAGGAAAATACTGTTACCCGAGGCGTTACCCGAACAAATACTGTGATGATCTGAATTTGTCAACAAAATCTAACTGTAACAAAAAAAAACCAAGAGAAGCAATAACTAAACTGTCCTTACCATGCAAGTTTTATATGTACTTTAGGCCTACTTGAGAAGCTGTTTTTCTTTTATTCTTTAGGCAAGTGATGATATCTACCAGTCATAAACATAAAATAAGCTGTGGTTTATTTAGGAAACAAAACACTAACCCATTTATAAGGTTATGATCTGTGAAATCAGATCCTTCTGCATCCAGAATATTCTTCGCATGGTTTTTGACAAGTGCATTTAGAAAATAACGATGATATCCTACAGATGTATGTCCACCAACTCTATCTATAACGTTTCACTGGTTAAAATTGTTAAATAATCCTTTGTTGCATGCTTTAATCGTCTGCATGTTTCAGTTTGACCCAAAATTTATT